>NC_021161.2:51375539-51397781 GCF_000331145.2 Cicer arietinum
ACATTTTGTTAACGTTATTATGTTGAAAGTTTATTAACTTTTGGTTTGTGCAATTTAAATGAATCTTTATTTGCATTTATAGTTAATAATTTAAATGAAAACATGTTTGAATTAACTCTAAAGTTTGATTAGTAAGAGACATCCAATAGTTTTAAAGAAGATTTTAGATTCAAAATATGATAAAACTAATATGATCATTAATTTACTAACATTTACTTATAAAAAAATATAATTCAATTATTAATAATGATACTGAGTATGTCATTATTATTTTGGGAATGAAAATTAAATACCAAACAATTATTTTTAATTAAGGTAGAACTAGATTAGTGAGAAAATAAAAGAGTTTTAAATAGAAGATTTTAGTTCTAAAATATAATTAAACTATTTTTTTTTTGGTAAAACAACAAAACTAACATAACCACTAGTTTGCTTTAGCTATTAATGATGATATTTAATATATCATTATAAATTTGCCAACGAAGATTAAAAGTAAAACAATATTATTTCATATCTATTACTGATACCAAGAAACCATACAATATATATGTATATTTCTCCAAGTACAACTTTAATTAAGATAAAATAAACGCAAATGACTGACATACTATTTGTTTACTTATTCCATGGATAGCAAACAGTACCCTTTTCTATCATGCATGGTCCTGATTGTATTATATCCCAATGGCAAGTAGTACATACAGGATAATCTCTTGTTTCTACGTATATATCAAACCAATGCATCGCACCTTTCCATTGAAAGGAACAAAAGAATAGTGTTTCGGCTATGAAGTTATGTCCAAAACTAAATCCATAATTTTCTCCAGGAAAAATAACATGAACTCCAAGATCATCATTTTTCGATTTGCAATGAACAGTTAACTCTAAATCTCCTGTCAACTTGTTATTAATTTGCACGCCCAATCCAACAACATTATGAATCGACAATAATGTCAATGAACATAACAAGAGAAATTTTGGGATAAACATGGACATTGTATTTTCTTTGAAAGTGAATAATCTAGATTATAGAAAATATGTTATAAGAATGACACGATTTTGAAGAGTCGTCTAAGACTCCTATTTATAATAGTATATTATATTAAAATATTTTCGAGATTTGTACAGGATTGAGTCATGCATAATATTCGAGTAAGTGTAGTAAATATAAGTGTAGTAAGTACATCATTTCCTATTATGTATCATTAATTGTGTAATCTCCTAGAAATTTGTTATTGAATATATGTCTTAAATTCATATGATGGAAAATAGTTTTAATTTGATTCTATGCAATAATTGCTTTATAGTGCTATTATGTGCCACTAATTATGATTGATTTTCTATTTTTGTTTTTGTTTTATTTTAGTAAGTACATAATTTCTTATTATGTATCGTTAATTGTATAATCTCTTTGAAGTTTGTTATCGAATATATCTCTTAAATTCATACGATTGAAAATAATTTTAATTTGATTCTATGCAATAATTGCTTTATAGTGCTATTATGTGCCACTAATTATGATTGATTTTCTATTTTTGTTTTTGTTTTATTTTAGTAAGTACATAATTTCTTATTATGTATCGTTAATTGTATAATCTCTTTGAAGTTTGTTATCGAATATATCTCTTAAATTCATACGATTGAAAATAATTTTAATTTGATTCTATGCAATAATTGCTTTATAGTGCTATTATGTGCCACTAATTATGATTGATTTTCTATTTTTGTTTTTGTTTTATTTTAGTAAGTACATAATTTCTTATTATGTATCGTTAATTGTATAATCTCTTTGAAGTTTGTTATCGAATATATGTCTTAAATTCATACGATTGAAAATAATTTTAATTTGATTCTATGCAATAATTGCTTTTAAGTTTATTAATATTATGACATTACAAATTTACTAGTCAAGATTTGAATTTTTTTTTGTATGTTATGAATTTAATATTCGTGATTTGAATTTTTTAAATAATTGTTTATATGTTATGAATTTAATACTTGTGATTTAATAATGCTATAGATTTAATAGTGTGACGTAACAAATTTATTAATTAGGATTTGAATTTTTTTTTGTATATTATTAATTTAATATCCGGTATTTATTGACGTTATGAAATTACTACTTGTGATTTGAATTTTTCTAATACTTATGATTTAATAACCTTATAGATTTATTATTATGAAGTTGTGAATTTACTACTTGTGATTTGAATTTTTAATAATTTACTAAACTTAATTTAATTCGATGGTATGCAGTAATTGGTTCTACATTTATGACATTATCAATTAATTGGCATATATTGATTTTTTTTAATTTTAGAATCATAAAAGGATTAGTTTTATTTTGCTATAACGTGGAATTGTTGTTTATTGATTTAGACTGATTTGATTTGAAAGTATACAATAATTAATTGGTTTCCCTTTTAATGACGTTATTAATTAGACCAATTGAATTATAATAATTATGAATATTCCTTAATTATTTAATTTATTGTGTTATAATTTAAATTTTTGTAATAAAGACAATGCTTTAAACCTCTAACCTATATAAAATTTTAGAATCTCCATAATAGAAGAGAAGGGTAACACCGTAAAAAGTGGTATTAGCGGGATTCGGGCTAAGGAAAGACTTGGTTATTAAGTGGTCCGTTGACCCACCTCTCTTTCATGGGAACCCCTCTAGTACATGAATTATCGTGTGACCGGAACTTATGATCCCCATAATAGAAAGAAAATGTAATACCGTAAAAAGTTGTATTAGAGGAATTCTGGCTAAGGAAAGACTTGGTTATTAAGTGGTCCGTTGACCCACCTCTTTTTCTTGGGAACTCCTCTAGTGCACGACTTACTGTGTAACTTGAACCTACTATATAGTCGTCAAATAAAATACTTCCTTATGAATCTTTTTATGCCTAGCTAGTTTCGAGGACGAAACTATTTTTTAAGGGGTTGAGTAATGTAACATCCTCTAAATTTTAAAAATATTTAGAAATTATCAATATTAAAATACGTTTGATAATTATTTTTCTTATTCGACTTACATTAGTTGATAAAATTGTTATTAATAATTATTTAGTAGAAATTAACAATGTACTTGAAACATGTTTCATTTCACCCCAATTAAATTTAGTAAGTAATTATCAACTAAGCATATATGTTATATTTTATTTGAAGATTATAGTGAGTGACTCTATGGTATTGTCGTTCATAATTGAATGATAAATGTGATATGTGTTGTCAACTCATGTTATAACCCCCTATCATTCTATGCAAGGTGATTTATGATATGTTGTACTTAAATAAATTATGAATACTTTGGGCATCTTTATTATATCTTTAGAGACTAAGTTTCGATCTTGATTGTGGTAATTTAGATAATAATTTGCTTATTCGTCATTACAAATTTCGAGGACCAAATTTCTTTAAGTTGGGTAGAATTGTAACATCCCAAATTTCATGATCAACTATTTTATTTATTAAAGAGGATTTTAAAGAAATTAATTTGGCGTTAAAATTATTTTAGAATATATGTTTATTAATTTTATGATTACTTCTCCTTATATGTGTGAGTTTCTTATGGTTTGATAATCGTATATATTTGATTTAATGAGTAATATAAATTATAAATGTTATGTTTAGTTATTTAATTTATTTTCCAAAATATAATGTTATTTTAGCAAAAGTATTTTAGAGGATAAAATTTTAAGTGAGTTTAAATGTAGATATGCATTAGATATTTGTGGTGATATTTTCGTGTGCGTTAAACTATATAATAAATGTGTGCATAGTTATATTTTAATTATTTAAGACTATTTCCTATTTTAATTATTTGATTTCTAAATAATGGTTTTAAGATGGTAGTAATATTGTGATTAATTTCTTTATGTCTATATATTTTCTATGATGTGATGGTTTTATATGTTTTTATTGCGATTTAGTAATAAATATTAATTATTTATATTATATTTAACTATTTTATTGTTTTGACTATTCCCTAAATATGGTAGTAGTTTTTTTGTGATTTTCTTGTAAAATAGTATAGTAATAATTGTAGTTAATATTGTAAACATGAGTTTTGTTATTAATGTATTTTAAAATAGTAATTACTTAAATTACTTTTTATAAATATTAGTTTTGAAATATTGGTAAAATGTTAGTATTGAAATAGTGTTAAAAAAATTAGTTTTGATAATTGTTTGTTTTATTTAATAATAATAATAATAATAATAATAATAATAATAATAGTAATAGTAATAGTAACAGTAACAGTAACAATAACAGTAACAGTAACAGTAACAGTAACAGTAACAGTAAAAGTAACAGTAAAAGTAACAGTGACAGTGACAGTTACAGTAACAGTAACAGTAAAAGTAATAGTAATAGTAACAGTAAACCCTAAACCCTAGCCACCATCACTTCCTCTTTTTCGAGATCAAAAGCTTAGAACTTCTCTTCCTTGTGAACGATTTTGTGGGGGCTTAGAGCTTTGTAATAGGAAGAAAAGTGGCCAAGGTAAGGGCTTTTCCCCCACACAGATTATAGTTAGGCCGTTAGTTAGTTGAATGACGTGAAATAAATAATCGCGATTACTTGTATTTTAAAAGAAATAAATATAAACTTATAAAACCCCAATTTTGGTGAGATTGAATTTAATCAGTAACCCCTAAACCCTAGCCACCATCACTTCCTCTTTTTCGAGATCAAAAGCTTAGAACTTCTCTTCCTTGTGAACGATTTTGTGGGGGCTTAGAGCTTTGTAATAGGAAGAAAAGTGGCCAAGGTAAGGGCTTTTCCCCCACACAGATTATAGTTAGGCCGTTAGTTAGTTGAATGACGTGAAATAAATAATCGCGATTACTTGTATTTTAAAAGAAATAAATATAAACTAATAAAACCCCAATTTTGGTGAGATTGAATTTTATATTTGACTTCTATGTAGTGAAGTATGAAATTTTATGCGGTATACGATAAAAAAAATTTAACTCTTATTATGTATATTAGTTGTTGTGGGAATTTTATTGTTTTAAAATGTTGATTTTTATGGCCTATATGATATCAAATTTTAATCTCTAATTGTGTGTGGTGAAATTCATAATTTTTATCATTATTTATCTATGAATATGTGATACTCAATATATGGATGTGTGTATATGTTCGGAATGATGTGTGAAAAATATATAAAATGAAAAGTTTATATAAATTAAAAAATATATAAATGAAAAGTTAATATAAATGGAAAGTTTATATCGAGAATTAAAAACGATATCAGATCAACAACATCGAAAGTTTGAAACTTTCATTTCGAAAATATCAAAAAAGTTCCGAAGCGTATTCTATTTTTAAATAATTTTTATGCGTGACTCAATCTTGTATTTGTTAAAGTAACTATTTTTAGAAATTTGATTATGGCGAAACTTTAATATGTGTATGTCGTATATATTTTAATATCGATTTTGTTAATTTTTTTATTTCCCTAATTATAAGATTTTACTTATTTTTAAAGTGGTATAATGTGCCACTAATTATTTTAATTGTTTGATTTTCGATTTTTTTTTGGTTTTATTTTAGTAAGTACATAATTTTCTATTATGTATCATGAATTGTATAATCTCCTTGAAATTCGTTATTGAATATATACCTTAAATTCCTATGATTGAGAATAATTTTAATTTAATTCTATGCAATAATTCATTTAAAATGCTATTATGTGCCACTAATTATGTTAATCGCTTGATTTTCTATTTTTGTTTTGGTTTTTTTTAGTATGTACATCATTTGCTATTATGTATCATTAATTGTGTAATCTCTTTGAAATTTCTTAGAGATATCACATTTTGTTAACGTTATTATGTTGAAAGTTTATTAACTTTTGGTTTGTGCAATTTAAATGAATCTTTATTTGCATTTATAGTTAATAATTTAAATGAAAACATGTTTGAATTAACTCTAAAGTTTGATTAGTAAGAGACATCCAATAGTTTTAAAGAAGATTTTAGATTCAAAATATGATAAAACTAATATGATCATTAATTTACTAACATTTACTTATAAAAAAATATAATTCAATTATTAATAATGATACTGAGTATGTCATTATTATTTTGGGAATGAAAATTAAATACCAAACAATTATTTTTAATTAAGGTAGAACTAGATTAGTGAGAAAATAAAAGAGTTTTAAATAGAAGATTTTAGTTCTAAAATATAATTAAACTATTTTTTTTTTTGCAAGACTTGCGCTTTCAAATAATTAAATGACCTATTAGAGCGCTATTTTTACAAGCGCTGTAAAAGACTTGCAAGACTTGCGCTTTCAAATAATTAAATGACCTATTAGAGCGCTATTTTTACAAGCGCTGTAAAAGACTTGCAAGACTTGCGCTTTCAAATAATTAAATGACCTATTAGAGCGCTATTTTTACAAGCGCTGTAAAAGACTTGCAAGACTTGCGCTTTCAAATAATTAAATGACCTATTAGAGCGCTATTTTTACAAGCGCTGTAAAAGACTTGCAAGACTTGCGCTTTCAAATAATTAAATGACCTATTAGAGCGCTATTTTTACAAGCGCTGTAAAAGACTTGCAAGACTTGCGCTTTCAAATAATTAAATGACCTATTAGAGCGCTATTTTTACAAGCGCTGTAAAAGACTTGCAAGACTTGCGCTTTCAAATAATTAAATGACCTATTAGAGCGCTATTTTTACAAGCGCTGTAAAAGACTTGCAAGACTTGCGCTTTCAAATAATTAAATGACCTATTAGAGCGCTATTTTTACAAGCGCTGTAAAAGACTTGCAAGACTTGCGCTTTCAAATAATTAAATGACCTATTAGAGCGCTATTTTTACAAGCGCTGTAAAAGACTTGCAAGACTTGCGCTTTCAAATAATTAAATGACCTATTAGAGCGCTATTTTTACAAGCGCTGTAAAAGACTTGCAAGACTTGCGCTTTCAAATAATTAAATGACCTATTAGAGCGCTATTTTTACAAGCGCTGTAAAAGACTTGCAAGACTTGCGCTTTCAAATAATTAAATGACCTATTAGACCGTGTTTTTTACAAGCGTTGTAAAATCATTCACTTTAAATAAAAATCATTTACTTTAAATAAATAAAAACAAATTTAAAACGAATTTACGCACTACGTCAGAAATGACATTTAACAGCGCCCATTTTACAGCGCTTTCTAAACACAAGCGCTGTTGTAATTATATTTTAAAAATAACGGAACCTATTACAGCGCTTTTTATGTAAAGCGCTGTAAAACAAGCGCTGTAGTAGGTCATATAACGTTTGCGCATCACGTTATAAGGCTTTTACAGCGCTTGTCAAAAAAGCGCTGTAAACGGAAGCGCTTTCGCGAATCAGTTACAGCGCTTTTTTCACAAGCGCTGTAAAACACATGCGCTTTCATTGAATTTAACTACCTATTACAGCGCTTTTTTCACAAGCGCTGTAAAACACATGCGCTTTCATTGAATTTAACTACCTATTACAGCGCTTTTTTCACAAGCGCTGTAAAACACATGCGCTTTCATTGAATTTAACTACCTATTACAGCGCTTTTTTCACAAGCGCTGTAAAACACATGCGCTTTCATTGAATTTAACTACCTATTACAGCGCTTTTTTCACAAGCGCTGTAAAACACATGCGCTTTCATTGAATTTAACTACCTATTATAGCGCTTTTTTCACAAGCGCTGTAAAATACATCTTTCAAATAATTATATACGTTGGAAACCCTCATATCCTCTACATCTTTCAAATAATTATATACGTTGGGAACCCTAATATCCTCTACGTACTGTGCGGCCATCTACGTTGTCTAAGGTATTTTTTACACATGATCTGTTATGTTTTGAAATTGTCAAAAATTGTCAAAAACTCATACCACATGATCTGTTCTGTTTTGAAATTGTCAAAAATTGTCAAAAACTCATACCACATGATCTGTTCTGTTTTGAAATTGTTAGTTGATATTGGTTTCTTTTTGAAACTTGTTGATATGTTTTGAAAGCTTATTATTTTTGTTACTGCATTTATATAGGTGGTATAATATGGATAGGAAATGGATTTCAGCCAATCGATTGTCAAAAGAGTATGAAATTGGAGTGAAGGAGTTTGTTGAGTTTGCAGTGAAGAATGCAAAAGATCCAAATAGAGTAGTTTGTCCTTGTTTAAAATGTTGTTTTGGAAAACGTGTTAGAGAAGATGAATTAGAAGGACATCTAGTATGTAATGGAATTGATCAAAGCTACACATGTTGGATAAGACATGGTGAGAAAAAAAAAGGAAACATTAATTTTGAGAATAGTTCTACATATGCTTCAACTGATTTCGATACAGATACATATGAGCCGGACCGAGTTGATGAGATTGCAAAAGCAGTTGAAGAAGATCTTCGAGATTGTCCTAAAATGTTTGAAAGTTTGTTGAGTGATGCAGAGAAAGAATTATATAATGGTTGTACTAAATTCACAAGACTGTCAGCGATATTAAAGTTGTACAACTTAAAAGCGAGTAATGGATGGTCTGATAAAAGCTTTACGGAATTATTAACACTCATAAAAGATATGTTGCCAGATGATAATGAACTTCCCAGTCGAACCTACGAGGCTAAACGGATTTTGTGTTCTATTGGAATGAGTTACGAAAGGATTCATGCGTGTCCTAACGATTGCATTTTATTTCGAAACGAATATGAACTACTTAAGGCGTGTCCGAAATGCAATGTCTCTCGATATAAGAAGAAAGAATCTACTCCAGCAAAAGTCGTGTGGTATTTTCCTATAATACCAAGATTTAGGCGCATGTATCGCAGTGAAGAAGATTCAAAACACTTGACATGGCATGCAGATGAAAGAATTAGAGATGGAATGTTTCGACACCCTGCAGATTCCCCACAATGGGCAAAAATTGATCACGAGTATCCTGAATTCGGGATAGAGTCAAGAAATCTAAGACTTGCACTTTCTACTGATGGAATGAATCCACATGGTCTTCAAAGCATCTCACATAGCACGTGGCCTGTGATTTTGGTAATATATAACCTACCTCCATGGTTATGTATGAAGCGTAAGTTTATGATGTTGTCTCTGTTAATTTCTGGACCCAAACAACCGGGGAATGATATCGACGTATACTTGACTCCTTTAATTGAAGATTTAAAAATTCTGTGGGAGACAGGTGTGGAAGTTTATGATGGGTATAGGAAAAAGTGTTTCAATTTGAGGGCTATGTTGTTCGGCACAATTAATGATTTTCCAGCATATGGTAATTTATCAGGATATAGCATTAAAGGTCAGTGTGCATGTCCTATATGTGAAGAGAGTACAAATTGGATGCGGTTGAAACATTGTAAGAAGAATGTGTTTCTTGGACATCGTAGATTTTTACCTTATAGTCATCAGTATCGTGGGTGGAGAAATGCATTCAATGGAAAATCAGAGGAAGGTAAAGCTCCTTTAGCACCGACTGGATATCAAATACTTGAAAAAGTACAAGGTTTGACCAATAAATTTGGCAAACCTTTTGCGGGAGAGCTGGTGAAAACTGGGTGGAAGAAAAAGTCAATTTTCTTTGAATTGCCATATTGGAAGTCATTGTATGTAAGACATTTCCTCGATGTGATGCATATTGAAAAAAATGTATTTGAAAGTGTTATTGGTACGTTACTCAATGTTCCAGGAAAGTCTAAAGATGGCGTCAATGCAAGATTGGACTTGGTCGATATGGGAATAAGAAATGAACTGGCTCCAGTAAAGAAAGGAAATCGCACATATCTACCTCCAGCCGCTCATACTCTATCTAGAAAGGAAAAAATTGTTTTATGTAAATTTCTACACGAAGTTAAAGTTCCAGAAGGATACTCTTCGAACATTAAAAATTTGGTTTGTATGAAAGACCTCAAGTTAAAAGGTTTGAAGACCCATGATTGTCATATTATAATGGAGCATTTGCTACCAATAGGTATACGTTCCATTTTACCTGAAAAAGTTCGACTAGCCTTAACTAGATTATGTTTCTTCTTCAGGGAAATTTGTAGTAAAGTGATCGACCCTCAGAAATTACCGACATTGCAGAGGGAAATTGTTGTTACTTTGTGTGAGCTTGAAATGTATTTCCCACCATCGTTTTTTGATATAATGGTTCACCTTACTGTTCATCTGGTTAAGGAGACACAACTTTGTGGGCCAGCTTATATGAGATGGATGTATCCGATAGAACGATATATGAAAATATTAAAAGGGTACGTAAAAAGTAGAAGTCGACCAGAAGGTTGTATTGCTGAACGATACATTGTTGAAGAGGCTGCTGAATTTTGTACTGAATATCTGTCCAATGTTGAATCCATAGGGCTTCCCATGTCTCGTCATTCGGGAAGACTATCAGGAGAAGGGATAACTGGAAGGAGACTACTGACTATATCAAGGACAGAATGGGAGCAGGCACAATTGTATGTTCTGCACAATGATGATGAGGTTCAACCGTATGTTACAATACACATTGATCAGTTATCTCGTTTGAACATGAATAGGAATCAAAATTGGATAACTCGAGAGCACAATCGAAGTTTTGTAACATGGTTAAAAAATCACATAATGTCAAAATTTGATATAGACCCCGGATCAATTTCAAATAGATTGAGGTGGCTAGCAAATGGTCCGAGCTTACATGTCTTTTCTTACACTGGTTATGTTATTAACGGCTACACATTTTATACCAAAGAACAAGATGATCAGACCACTATGCAAAATAGTGGAGTCACTCTCGTAGCTGAAGCGATGCATGTCTCAAGTGCAAAAGACAAAAACCCAATATATGCAAATCTATCATATTTTGGGGTTATCGAGCGCATATGGGAGTTAGACTACACAATGTTTCGTGTTCCTATATTTGGTTGCAAGTGGGTCGATAATAATAATGGCGTTCGGATTGATGAGTCAGGATTCTTGCTTGTCGATTTTAATAGGGTGGGATACAAAGACGAGCCTTTTATTTTAGCGTCGCAAGCTCAACAAGTGTTTTATGTCACTAATCCTGTTGATGATAAATGGTTTGTTGTCCTATCGACCAATAAAATAAGTGATGATAACAATAATGATGAAGATGTTGGTAATGATCTTTTATTTGCAACATCACAACAACCACATGAAATTGATTCAACTGATGATGGTTTATATCTTAGAGATGATCATGATGAGGGAATTTGGATTAATCCATCGTTTCGTATTGTAAATGGACAAACAAATGTGAATGTCACCAGGAAAAGAAGAAGGGCATCTTAATGTATATGTTTAATTGTTTTATATAAGCTATGCATGTAATCTGAACTGTGTTATTGTAAATATGCATGTAATCTGAATTGATTCAACTGAACTGTATATATATGTTTAATTGTTTTATATAAGCTATGCATGTAATCTGAACTGTGTTATTGTAAATATGCATGTAATCTGAATTGATTCAACTGAACTGTATATATATGTTTAATTGTTTTATATAAGCTATGCATGTAATCTGAACTGTGTTATTGTAAATATGCATGTAATCTGAATTGATTCAACTGAACTGTATATATATGTTTAATTGTTTTATTTAATTGATTCAACTGAACTGAACTGTACAGAGAGATTCTCATTGTCATCCCAACCCAACCCAAATTTATTTTCTGTAAATATGCATGTAATCTGAATTGAACTGAACTGACCTGTACAGAGAGATTCTCACTGTATGATTAATTTATTTTCTGAACTGAACTGATAAAAAGGTTTTTAATGTCATCCCAACCCAAAACACATGAGTTTGGTGAAGAGGAAGGGATTTTGGTGGTGACCAGTTACTACTATGTGGGTTTTGCATGTTGAGCTTGTTTAAAAAATAACATAACAAAACACAAAAACAATATATTTCTTCAAATCTATATATTTTCTATGATGTGATGGTTTTATATGTTTTTATTGCGATTTAGTAATAAATATTAATTATTTATATTATATTTAACTATTTTATTGTTTTGACTATTCCCTAAATATGGTAGTAGTTTTTTGTGATTCTCTTGTAAAATAGTATAGTAATAATTGTAGTTAATATTGTAAACATGAGTTTTGTTATTAATGTATTTTAAAAAAGTAATTACTTAAATTACTTTTTATAAATATTAGTTTTGAAATATTGGTAAAATGTTAGTATTGAAATAGTGTTAAAAAAATTAGTTTTGATAATTTTTTTTTTTATTTAATAATAATAATAATAACAATAATAGTAACAGTAACAGTAACAGTAACAGTAACAGTAACAGTAATAGTAACAGTAACAGTAACAGTAACAGTAACAGTAAAAGTAACAGTGACAGTGACAGTAACAGTAACAGTAACGGTAAAAGTAATAGTAATAGTAACACTAAACCCTAAACCCTAGCCACCATCACCTCCTCTTTTTCGAGATCAAAAGCTTAGAACTTCTCTTCCATGTGAACGATTTTGTGGGGGCTTAGAGCTTTGTAATAGGTAGAAAAGTGGCCAAGGTAAGGGCTTTTCCCCCACACAGATTATAGTTAGGTCGTTAGTTAGTTGAATGACGTGAAATAAATAATCGCGATTACTTGTATTTTAAAAGAAATAAATATAAACTTATAAAACCCCAATTTTGGTGAGATTGAATTTAATATTTGACTTCTATGTAGTAAAGTATGAAATTTTATGCGGTATACGATAAAAAAAATTTAACTCTTATTATGTATATTAGTTGTTGTGGGAATTTTATTGTTTTAAAATGTTGATTTTTATGGCCTATATGATATCAAATTTTAATCTCTATGTGTATGTGGTGAAATTCATAATTTTTATCATTATTTATCTATGAATATGTGATACTCATGATATGGATGTGTGTATATGTTCTGAATGATGTGTGAAAAAATATATAAAATGAAAAGTTTATATAAATTAAAAAATATATAAATGGAAAGTTTATATCGAGAATTAAAAACGATATCAGATCAACAACATCGAAAGTTTGAAACTTTCATTTCGAAAATATCAAAAAAGTTCTGAAGCGTATTCTATTTTTAAATAATTTTTATGCATGACTCAATCTTGTATTTGTTAAAGTAATTATTTTTAGATATTTGATTATGGCAAAACTTTAATATCGTGTATGTCGTATATATTTTAATATCGATTTTGTTAATTTTTTTATTTCCCTAATTATAAGATTTTACTGATTTTTAAAGTAGTATAATGTGCCACTAATTATTTTAATTGTTTGATTTTTGATTTTTGTTTTGGTTTTATTTTAGTAAGTACATAATTTTCCATTATGTATCATGAATTGTATAATCTCCTTGAAATTCGTTATTGAATATATACCTTAAATTCCTATGATTGAGAATAATTTTAATTTAATTCTATGCAATAATTCATTTAAAATGCTATTATGTGCCACTAATTATGTTAATCGCTTGATTTTCTATTTTTTTTTTTTTTTTAGTATGTACATCATTTGCTATTATGTATCATTAATTGTGTAATCTCTTTGAAATTTCTTAGAGATATCACATTTTGTTAACGTTATTATGTTGAAAGTTTATTAACTTTTGGTTTGTGCAATTTAAATGAATCTTTATTTGCATTTATAGTTAAAAATTTAAATGAAAACATGTTTGAATTAACTGTAAAGTTTGATTAGTAAGAGACATCCAATAGTTTTAAAGAAGGTTTTAGATTCAAAATATGATAAAACTATTTTTTTTTTCTTTTGTAATATGATAAAACTAATATGATCATTAATTTACTAACATTTACTTATAAAAAAATATAATTATTAATAATGATACTGAATATGTCATTATTATTTTGGGAATGAAAATTAAATACTAAACAATTATTTTTAATTAAGGTAGAACTAGATTAGTGAGGAAATAAAAGAGTTTTAAATAGAAGATTTTAGTTCTAAAATATAATTAAACTATTTTTTTTTTGGTAAAACAACAAAACTAACATAACCACTAATTTGCTTTAGCTATTAATGATGATATTTAATATATCATTATAAATTTGCCAACGAAGATTAAAAGTAAAACAATATTATTTCATATCTATTACTGATACCAAGAAACCATACAATATATATGTATATTTCTCCAAGTACAACTTTAATTAAGATAAAATAAACACAAATGACTGACATACTATTTGTTTACTTATTCCATGGATAGCAAACAGTACCCTTTGTTATCATGCATGGTCCTGATTGCATTATATCCCAATGGCAAGTAGTACATGCAGGATAATCTCTTGTTTCTACGTATATATCAAACCAATGCATCGCACCTGTCCATTGAAAGGAACAAAAGAATAGTGTTTCGGCTATGAAGTTATGTCCAAAACTAAATCCATAATTTTCTCCAGGAAAAATAACATGAACTCCAAGATCATCATTTTTCGATTTGCAATGAACAGTTAACTCTAAATCTCCTGTCAACTTGTTATTAATTTGCACGCCCAATCCAACAACATTATGAATCGACAATAATGTCAATGAACATAACAAGAGAAATTTTGGGATAAACATGGACATTGTATTTTCTTTGAAAGTGAATAATCTAGATTATAGAAAATATGTTATAAGAATGACACGATTTTGAAGAGTCGTCTAAGACTCCTATTTATAATAGTATATTATATTAAAATATTTTCGAGATTTGTATAGGATTGAGTCATGCATAAAATTCGAATAAGTGTAGTAAGTACATCATTTCCTATTATGTATCATTAATTGTGTAATCTCCTTGAAATTTGTTATTGAATATATGTCTTAAATTCATATGATGGAAAATAGTTTTAATTTGATTCTATGCAATAATTGCTTTATAGTGCTATTATGTGCCACTAATTATGATTGATTTTCTATTTTTGTTTTTGTTTTATTTTAGTAAGTACATAATTTCTTATTATGTATCGTTAATTGTATAATCTCTTTGAAGTTTGTTATCGAGAATCATAAAAGGATTAGTTTTATTTTGCTATAACGTGGAATTGTTGTTTATTGATTTAGACTGATTTGATTTGAAAGTATACAATAATTAATTGGTTTCCCTTTTAATGACGTTATTAATTAGACCAATTGAATTATAATAATTATGAATATTCCTTAATTATTTAATTTATTGTGTTATAATTTAAATTTTTGTAATAAAGACAATGCTTTAAACCTCTAACCTATATAAAACTTTAGAATCTCCATAATAGAAGAGAAGGGTAACACCGTAAAATGTGGTATTAGCGGGATTCGGGCTAAGGAAAGACTTGGTTATTAAGTGGTCCGTTGACCCACCTCTCTTTCATGGGAACCCCTCTAATACATGAATTATCATGTGACCGGAACGTATTATCCCCATAATAGAAAGAAAATATAATACCGTAAAAAGTTGTATTAGAGGAATTCTGGCTAAGGAAAGACTTGGTTATTAAATGGTCCGTTGACCCACCTCTTTTTCTTGGGAACTCCTCTAGTGCACGACTTACTGTGTAACTTGAACCTATTATATAGTCGTCAAATAAAATACTTCCTTACGAATCTTTTTATGCCTAGCTAGTTTCGAGGACGAAACTATTTTTTAAGGGGGTGACTAATGTAACATCCTCTAAATTTTAAAAATATTTAGAAATTATCAATATTAAAATACGTTTGATAATTATTTTTCTTATTCGACTTACATTAGTTGATAAAATTGTTATTAATAATTATTTAGTAGAAATTAACAATGTACTTGAAACATGTTTCATTTCACCCTTCGAGGACGAAACTATTTTTTAAGTGGGTGAGTAATGTAACATCCTCTAAATTTTAAAAATATTTAGAAATTAGCAATATTATTCAATAATAAAATTCGTTTGATAATTATTTTTCTTATTCGACTTACATTAGTTGATAAAATTGTTATTAATAATTATTTAGTAGAAATTAACAATGTACTTGAAACATGTTTCATTTCACCCTAATTAAATTTAGTAAGTAATTATCAACTAAGCCTATATGTTATATTTTATTTGAAGATTATAGTGAGTGACTCTATGGTATTGTCGTTCATAATTGAATTATATATGTGATATGTGTTGTCAACTCATGTTATAACCCCTATCATTCTATGCAAGGTGGTTTATGATATGTTGTACTTAAATAAATTATGTATACTTTCGGCATCTTTATTATATCTTTAGAGACTAAGTTTCGATCTTGATTGTGGTAATTTAGATAATAATTTGCTTATTCGTCATTCTCGAAACATGTTTCATTTCACCCTAATTAAATTTAGTAAGTAATTATCAACTAAGCCTATATGTTATATTTTATTTGAAGATTATAGTGAGTGACTCTATGGTATTGTCGTTCATAATTGAATGATATATGTGATATGTGTTGTAACAGTAAACCCTAAACCCTAGCCACCATCACTTCCTCTTTTTCGAGATCAAAAGCTTAGTACTTCTTTTCCTGGTGAACGATTTTGTGGGGGCTTAGAGCTTTGTAATAGGAAGAAAAGCGGTCAAGGTAAGGGCTTTTCCCCCACACAGGTTATAGTTAGGCCGTTAGTTGAATGACGTGAAATAAATATTAAAAAGCTATTATTATGTATCAAATATTAAAAAGCTATTATTATGTATCAAATAAAATTTTAATTTTGGGTTGGGAGACAATTTAGAAAAATATAAAGTGGAATTACAATATGGTATGAGAGTAATGATTCTCGGACTTTTAGGGTGGGACGCTTCGTGTATGTCGCATATACTTTAACATTGATTGTGTTAATTTTTTTATTTCCCTAATTATTAGATTTTGCTGATTTTTAAAGTGCTATAATGTGCCACTAACTATGTTAATTGTTTGATTTTCGATTTCTGTTTTGGTTTTATTTTAGTAACTACATAATTTTCTATTATGTATCATGAATTGTGTAATCTCCTTGAAATTCGTTATTGAATATATGCCTTAAATTCCTATGATTGAGAATAGTTTTAATTTAATTATATGCAATAATTCAGTTAAAGTGCTATTATGTGCCTCTAATCATGTTAATCGTTTGATTTTCTATTTTTGTTTTTGTTTTATTTTAGTAAGTACATAATTTCCTATTATGTATCGTTAATTGTGTAATCTCCTTGAAATTTAATATTGAATATATGTCTTAAATTCATATGATAGAAAATAGTTTTAATTTGATTCTATGCAATAATTGCTTTATAGTGCTATTATGTGCCACTAATTATGACAGTAAATTCTGCATGTTTACATTCTCAAATAACTATTCCGAATAAGGATTTCTTGGTTAATGTGATTTTTTACCTCTACAATCACTCGAGGTCATTCTCAGTATGGATTGGATGTCGTATCATTATGTGATCTTGGATTGTGCTCACAAACTGGTTCTTTTCCCCAAACCATGAGTTGTTAAGTATCTAGTCGGTAACAAACTCGGAGTGTCGCTAAGAGAAGGAACTACTGAGTTTTTGTCTTTGGCTAATGTGGAGGCAAAGATAAATGTGAACATAGAGGATGTGATGCTTGTCAATGAGTATCAGGACGTATTTCCAACAAAAATTCCAAGATTGCCACTGGTAAGAGAAATGGAGTTTTTCATTGATTTGCACCCAGGAACCAGACCTATTTCAATTGCACCGTATCGAATGTCACCATTGGAATTAAATGAGCTCAAAGACCAAATTGAAGATTTGTTGGAGAAGAAATTTATTAGACCAAGTGTATCACCATGGGGAGCTCTGGTTTTGCTAGTTAAGAAGAAGGATGAAAGTTTGCGCTTATGTGTTGATTATAGACAGCTTAATAAGGCAACTATTAAGAATGGTTATTCTTTGCCACACATCGATGATTTGATGGATCAGTTGAGAGGAGCCGTGATATTTTCGAAGATTGACTTGAAGTCGGGTTACCATTAGATTCAAGTAAGGGAAGGAGATATTCAGAAAACTGCTTTCAGAACTCCTTATGGACATTATGAATATCTTGTTATGTCGTTTAGAGTTACCAATGCACCTGCAATTTTCATAGACTACATGAACAGAATCTTTAGTCCATTCCTTGATAAATTTGTTGTGGTGTTCATTGATGATATATTAATTTATTCAGGGACTGAAGAAGAGCATGGAGAATATTTACATCAAGTTCTTGAGATTTTACGCGAGAAGCAATTGTATGCCAATATGTCGAAGTGTGAATTTTGGCTAGAAGAAGTGAATTTCTTAGGACATGTGATAACCAAGGAAGGAATCGCTGTAGATCCGGCTACGATTGAGGCGATTCTTGCTTGGAAACAGCCTCAGACTTTTACTGACATACGAAGTTTCGTAGGACTGGCAGGGTACTACAGAAGGTTTATTGAAGGTTTTGCTAAGTTGTAACTCCATTGACACAACTTATCAGAAAAGATCAACCGTTCGCATGGACGGAGAAGTGTGAGGAAAATATTCAGTTATTAAAGAGAAAATTGACGACCTCACCAGTATTGGTATTACCGCAATCAGAAGAACCTATTAAGTTTATTGTGATGTGTTTCACCAAGGTTTGGGATGTGTTATGATGCAACACAAGAAAGTTGTAGCTTACACCTCAAGGCAATTGAAGATTCATGAGAGAAACTATCCTACTCATGATTTGGAGCTTGTTGCTATAGTTTTTGCATTGAAGATCTGGAGGCACTATTTATATGGATGCCCGTTCACAGTGTTCAGTGACCATAAAAGTTTGAAATATTTGTTTGGTCAGAAGGAATTGAACATGCGTCAGAGACGATGGATGGAGACTCTCAAGGATTTTGGTTTCACATTGCAGTACCACCCTGGGAAGGCCAATGTAGTGGCTGATGCGTTGAGTAGAAGAAGTGTATCGATGTCTTCAACAATTATGGCTAGACAACAAGAGTTGTGGGAAGCTTTTAGAGACCTACACTTGAACGTAGAGTTTGCACCGAGAATTTTGAAATTCAGAATGATTAAGATTTCGAGTGGACTACTTGAAGACATTGCGAATTCTTAAGATGATGTCTTAATTCAAGAGAAGAGGAACCTAACAGTGCAAAGGAAGACCACTGAGTTTGAGATTGGACCAGATAATATTTTGAGATGTAATGGTAGGATTTGTGTACCAGAAGTTGCAGATATGAGGAAAACAATTTTAGAAGAGGCTCATAAGAGTAAATTGAGTATTCATCCTGGAGCAACAAAGATGTATCAGGATTTGAGGCAGAAATATTGGTGGCCAAGAATGAAGAGACATGTAGCAGAGTATGTATCAACTTGTCTAACTTGTCAGAAAGCGAAGGTGGAACATCAGCGACCTGCTGGAATGTTGCAACCTTTAGATATACTTGAATGGAAGTGGGACAGCATTTCCATAGATTTTATAACTGGATTGCCAAAAACAAGGAGAAAGAATGATTCTATATGGGTGATAGTGGATCGAGTGACTAAATTCGCACACTTTTTTTCCACTAAAGACCACCTATAAGGTAAATAAGCTAACAAAGATCTACATTGTTGAAATTGTTAGATTACACGGAGTACCATCGAGTATTGTATCAGACTGTGATCCGAAGGTCACATCACATTTTTGGGGAGCATTGCACGAAGCGTTGGGAACGAAACTAAGATTGAGTTCAGCTTCCCATCCACAAACAGACGGACAGACTAAAAGGACAAATCAGTCCTTGGAAGATCTATTAGATGATAGAGGAAGTTAGGATGATGTACTTCCGTTGGTTGAGTTCACCTACAACAATAGTTTCAACGCAAGTATTGGAATGGCACCATATGAGGCTTTATATGGGCGCAAGTGTCAAACGCCTTGGTGTTGGTATAAGGACGGTGAAAGTATGATTGTCGGACCGAAGATGGTACAACAGACTACCGCTAAGGTAAAGAAGATCAAGGAGAAAATGAAGACTTCACAAGATCGTTAGAAGAGTTATACGGAGAAGCGTCGCAGACTTTTAGAATTCGAACAGGGTGACCATGTATTTCTAAAAGTCACGCCTACTACTGGAGTTGGTAGAGCCTTGAAATCGACGAAATTGACTCCGAAATTCATTGGACCATATCAGATTTCTGCACGAATTGGACCTGTTGCTTATCGGATTGCATTGCCTCTGATACTGTCCAATATTCATGACGTGTTTCATGTGTCACAGTTAAGGAAATATCTTGCAGATATATATCATGTGATCGAACCAGACACAATTCAACTGAAGGATAACTTGTCATTCAAAGTACCACCTGTAAGAATTGATGACATGAAGATTAAGCGATTGAGGACCAAGGATGTTTCGTTTGTCAAGGTGATTTGGAACCCAATTACTGGAGAAGCGACTTGGGAACAGGAGAGCAACATGAGAAAACAACACCCTGAGTTATTTATCGACGCGTAGTTTCGAGGACGAAACTAATTTTAGGGGGTAGTAATGTAAGACCCATAGTTTTAAATTCTAATTTATGTATTTTAGTATATTTTGGTATCGAACTCTGAGGCTTTTTAGCCAAGCTATTGATATTTTGTGAGTTTAATGCCCAAAAATATCTTTAGATTAAGTACGGTGAATCTTTTGCTGAAGAATTTAATGTTGGGCAGTTTTGTTAAAAATATCGCGGGTTGCTGAAAATTGTATCTGTCAATAGAGTTGCGACGAGAGTAAATATTTTTATCAAATGGTTTGAGAGGTTATGGGTGAAATGGTAATTTTGATAAATATCTAGATATTTAGATATTTTTTAAGTTATAATTAATATATATAAATATATATGTATATGTTTGGAGGGAAAAAGAAAGGAAGGAAAAAGGAAGAAAGGAAAATAGAAAGAAAAGCATTTCCTTCGCGAGAACTTCTTATATATAGGAAAAAGAAAGAAAGGAAAAACAAAGGAAAACAGATAGGTTTTTATTTAATCGTGTTGACCCGTGATAGGTGGCACCTCGGTAAATAGTACTTCGCCCTGTGATAGGTGGTACATTTACGATTTACATTTTTAGTAAATCGTGATGACCCGTGATAGGTAGCACCTCGATAATTTAGTACTTCGGCATGTGATATGTGGTACAATTATGATTTACGGCCCTTCGAGAAGGGTTTTGGTTTGGAATTTCGAGTCCATGCATTTTGGCATATACGCATTGCATTAGGGTGCTTGGCACGCGAGTCACGTTTGATTCAAGATTATGACTGAGTGTTTGAACTCAAGTGGTTGTTGTGGTTGTGCTATAATTGCTAAGTGTGAATGTTTTGGATTTGTGTGTAAGTGTGATTGATTGCAAAACATTTTCGAAACTCAAGTTCTCATGGTGATTGTGCTATAATTGCTAAGTGTGAATGTTTTGGATTTGTGTGTAAGTGTGATTGATTGTATAACCTTTTCGAAACTTAAGTTGTCATGGTGATTGTGCTATAATTGCTAAGTGTAATCGTTTGTATTTGTGTTTAAGTGTTGATTAATTTCGAAACCCTTTTAAAAGTTGAATGTTGTTGTTTTCTGATGTGGATTCGAATAGAGAAGGTTGTATTCGAATACAAACATCCTATTTTTGCTGCTGACTTATGTGTAGTCGAATACAAAAAGTTGTATTCGAATATAGACATGTTGTTTTTGCTGCTGACTTATGTGTAGTCAAATACATAAAGGTGTATTCCAATACAGACATGTTGTTTTTGCTGCTGACTTATGAAACAGTCTTGTATTCGAATACAACAGTGTAGTTTTGTTAAAAACTTCATTTTTCAACTTTTTTTATGCATGTCTAGCAATTAACTTTGTTTATGCATGTCTAGCAATATATGATAAAACTAATTTTATTTTTGGGTAATATGATAAAACTAATAGGATCATTAATTTGCTAATATTTACTTATAAAAAAATATATTTCAACTATTAATAATGATATTGAATATGTCATTATTGTTTTGGGAAGGAAATTAAATACTACACAATCACTTTGAATTAACTTAGAACTAGGTTAGTGAGGAAATAAAAAAGTTTTTAAAAGGAGGTTTTTTGTCTAAAATATGATTAAACTATTCTTTTTTGGTAACATAACAAAATTAATATAACCACTAATTTGCTTTAGGTATTAAGAATGATATTGAATATATCATTATAAATTTGTGAATGTAGATTTAAAGTAAAACAATATTATTTCATATAAAATACCCATACAAAGAAACCATAAATATAATATTT
>NC_021161.2:51397889-51424194 GCF_000331145.2 Cicer arietinum
ATATATATATATATATATATATATATATATATATATATATATATATATTACTTTAAGTACATTTCTATTAAGATAAAAAAAAAATACTATTAGTTTACTTATTCCATGGATAAAAAATATCACCCTTTGTTATCATGCATGGTTCTGAGTGCAATATAGCCCAACTGCAAGAATTACATGTAGGATAATCTCGTATTTTTACGTATATATTAAATCAATGTATCTCATTTTTCTACTTAAAGGAACAATAGAATTGTTTTTCGATAATAATGTTATGTCCAAAATTAAATCCATAAGTTTCTTCAGGAAAAATAAGATGAACTCTAAGATCATCGTTTTTTGATTTGTAATGAACAGTTAACTCCAAATCTCTTTTCAATTTGTTATAAATTTCCATGTCCAATCCAACAACATTGTACATCCACAGTAATGTCAATGTACATAACAAGAGAAATATCACGATAATTAAACATTGACATTGTATTTTCTATGAAAGTGAATAATCTAGGATATAGAAAATATTGTATAAGAATGGCACGACTTTGGAGTGTCGTCTAAGACTCTTATTTATAATAGTATATTAGATTAAAATATTTTTAGATAAATGTATTTGTCATTATTTTGTCATTATGATAAAACTATTTTTTTTTCTTTTGGAATGTGATAAAACTAATATGATTATTAATTTACTAACATTAACTTATAAAAAAATATAATTCAATTATTAATAATGATATTAAATATGTCATTATTGTTTTGGGAATGAAGATTAAATACTACACAATAATTTTCAATTAAGGTAGACCTAGATTAGTAAGGAAATAAAAGAGTTTTCAAAAGAAGATTTTATATCTAAAATATAATTAAACTATTTTTTTTTTTTGGTAAACTAACAAAACTAACATAATATATTAATAATAATATTTAAGATATCATTATAAATTTGCCAACGTAGATTAAAAGTAAAACCATATTATTTATACCAAGAAATCATACCATATATATATTTATATTTCTCCAAGTACAACTTTATTTCAGATACATAAAATTAAAAGACTGACACACTATTTGTTTACTTACTCCATGTATAGCAAATATTACCCTTTGTTACCATGCATGGTCCTGATTGCGTTATATCCCAATTGCAAGAATCACATACAGGGTTATCTCTTGTTTCTACGTAAATATCAAACCAATGCATTGCACCTTGCCACTGAAAGGAATAAAAAATAGTGTTTCGACAATGAAGTTATGTCCAAAACGAAATCCATAACTTTCTCTAGGAAAAATAACATGAACTCCAATATCATCGTTTTTCGATTTGAAATGAACAGTTAACTCTAAATTTCCTGTCAACCTATTATTAATTTGCACGTCCAATCCAACAACATTATGAATCGACATTAATGTCAATGCACATAACAAGAGAAATTTTGGGATAAACATGGACATTGTATTTTCTTTGAAACTGATTAATCTAGGTTATAGAAAATATGTTATAAGAATGACACAATTTTGGAGAGTCGTCTAAGACTCCTATTTATAATAATATATTATATTAAAATATTTTCGAGATTTCTACCATGCACCCCCACACTTTGACCTCCCACCCATTTATCTCACTTGAAATTATATTTTTTCCCTTTTATACTATTCAAAAAAATTTAGTATTTATTTTTTCACCATCTCTTTCGGAACTATATAGAAATTACTCTACCATACGAAAGTTTACAAATTTTCGAAATATTCTTAAGCTCAGTTCGAATTTTTCATAGTTTCGAAACAATTATTTTTTAAAGTTTCAAACTTTTCGAACAAAATTAAAGTTTTGATATAGATTTTTTTTCCATATTTTCGTAAGTTTCCATCAATACAAAACTTTCAAAATGTTAATTTCCAATTTTTTTATGTGCTATTTTTGTTTTTGTTTTATTTTAGTAAGTACATAATTTCCTATTATGTATCATTAAATGTGTAATCTCCTTGAAATTTGTTATTGAATATATGTCTTAAATTCCTATGATGGAAAATAGTTTTAATTTGATTCTATGCAATAATTGCTTTAAAGTGCTATTATGTGCCACTAATTATGACAGTAAATTATGCATGTTTACATTGTCAAAAAACTATTCCGAATAGGAATTTCTTGGTTAATTTGATTTTTTTTACCTCTACAATCACTCAAGGTCATTCTCGGTATGGATTGGACGTCGTGTCATTATGTGATTTTGGATTGTGCTCGCAAACTGGTTCTTTTCCCCGAACCAGTAGTTGTTAAGTATCTAGCCGGTAACAAACTCGGAGTGTCGCTAAGAGAAGGAACTACTGAGTTTTTGTCTTTGGCTAATGTGGAGGCAAAGATAAATTTGAACATAAAGGATGTGATGTTTGTCAATGAGTATCGGGACGTATTTCAACAGAAATTCCAAAATTGCCACAGGTAAGAGAAGTGAAATTTTTCATTGATTTGCACCCAAGAACCAGACCTATTTCAATTGCACCGTATCAAATGTCGCCATTGGAATTAAATGAGCTCAAAGGCAAAATTGATGATTTGTTGGAGAAGAAATTGATTAGACCAAGTGTATCACCATGGGGAGCTCCGGTTTTGCTAGTTAAGAAGAAGAATGGAAGCTCGCGCTTATGTGTGGATTATAGACAGCTTAATAAGGCAACTATTAAGAATCGTTATCCTTTGCCACACATCGATGATTTGATGGATCATTTGAGAAGAGTCGCGATATTTTCGAAGATTGACATGAAGTCGGGTTACCATCAGATTCGAGTAAGGGAAGGAGATATTCAGAAAACTACTTTCAGAACCCGTTATGGACATTATGAATATCTTGTTATGCCGTTTGGAGTTACCAATTCACTAGCAATTTTCATGGACTACATGAACAGAATCTTTAGTCCATTCCTTGATAAATTTGGTGTGGTGTTCATTGATGATATATTAATTTATTCATGGACTGAAGAAGAGCATGGAGAACATTTACATAAAGTTCTTGAGATTTTACGCGAGAAGCAATTGTATGCCAATCTGTCGAAGTGTGAGTTTTGGCTAGAAGAAGTGAATTTCTTAGGACATGTGATAACCAAGGAAGGAATCATTGTAGATCCGGCTACGATTGAGGCGGTTCTTGCTTGGAAACAACCTCAGTTGCAGCCTCAACACAAGAAAGTTGGACCAGATAATATTTTGAGATGTAATGGTAGGATTTGTGTACCAGAAATTGCAGAAATGAGGAAAAAAAATTTAGAAGAGGCTCATAAGAGTAAATTGAGTATTCATCCTTGAGCAACAAAGATGTATCAGGATTTGAGGTAGAGTTATTGGTGGCCAGGAATGAAGAGGCATGTAGCAGAGTATGTATCAACTTGTCTAACTTGTCAGAAAGCGAAGGTGGAACATCAGCGACCTGCTGGAATGTTGCAACCTTTAGATATACTTGAGTGGAAGTGGGACAGCATTTCCATAGATTTTTTATCTGGATTGCCGAAAACAAGGAGAAAGAATGATTCTATATGGGTGATAGTGGATCGAGTGACTAAATCCGCACACTTTTTTCCACTTAAGACCACCTATAAGGTAAATAAGCTAACAGAGATCTACATTGTTGAAATTGTGAGATTACACGGAGTATCATCGAGTATTGTATCAGACTGTGATCCGAAGGTCACATCACATTTTTGGGGAGCATTGCATGAAGCGTTGGGAACGAAACTAAGATTGAGTTCAACTTACCATCCATAAACTGACGGACAGACTGAAAGGACAAATCAGTCCTTGGAAGATCTATTGAGAGAATGTGTATTAGATGATAGAGGAATTTGGGATGATGTACTTCTGTTGGTTGAGTTCACCGACAACAATAGTTTCCACGCTAGTATTGGAATGGCACCATGTGAGGCTTTATATGGGCGCAAGTGTCAAACGCCTTTGTGTTGGTATAAGGACGGTGAAAGTATGATTGTCGGACCGGAGATGGTACAACAGACTACCTCTAAGGTAAAGAAGATCAAGGAGAAAATGAAGACTTCACAAGATCGTTAGAAGAGTTATGCAGAAAAGCGTCGCAGACTTTTAGAATTCGAAAAGGGTGACCATGTATTTCTAAGAGTCACGCCTACTACTAGAGTTGGTAGAGCCTTGAAATCGACGAAATTGACTCCGAAATTCATTGGACCATATTAGATTTCTGGACAAATTGGGCATGTTGCTTATCGGATTGCATTGCCTCTGATACTGTCCAATATTCATGATGTGTTTCATGTGTCACAGTTAAGGAAATATCTTGCAGATCAATATCATGTGATCGAACAAGACACAATTCAACTGAAGGATAACTTGTCTTTCGAAGTACCACCTTTAAGAATTGATGACATGAAGATTAAGCGATGGAGGACCAAGGATGTTCCGTTGGTCAAGGTGATTTGGAACCCAATTACTAGAGATGCGACTCGTGAACAGGAGAGCAAGATGAGAAAACAACACCTTGAGTTATTTCTCGATGCGTAGTTTCGAGGACGAAACTAATTTTAGGGGGTAGTAATGTAAGACCCATAGTTTTAAATTCTAATTTATGTATTTTAGTATATTTTGGTATTGAACTCTGAGGCTTTGTAGCCAAGCTATTGATATTTTGTGAGTTTAATGCCCAAAAATATCTTTTGATGCTCCGATTAAAATTATTCTTCGATAAATAAATTAGATTAAGTACGTTTAATCTTTTGCCGAAGAATTTAATTTTGGGCAGTTTTGTTAAAAATATCGCGGGTTGCTGAAAATTGTATCTGTCAATTGAGCTGCGACGAGAGTAGATATTTTTATCAATTGGTTTGAGAGGTTATGGGTGAAATGGTAATTTTGATAAATATCTAGATATTTAGATATTTGTTAAGATATAATTAATATATATATATATATGTTTGGAGGGAAAAGGAAAGGAAGGAAAAAAAGAAAGAAAATGAAAGGAAGGAAAAAGAAAGAAATGAAAAACAAAGGAAAACAGAAACAGAAGAAAACGAAAACGTTTCCTCCCTGCCTCGCGAACCCATTCGCGTTCTTCCTCCTTCTTCATTTTCGTTTGCTTCCTTTTGCTTCAAGAAAAGAAACCCAAGGCTTGGTGGGTAAGAAAGCAAGGATTTCTCAGCTTCATTCTTCTTCTCGGATTCGAAAACAGTATTGGTGATTTCAAAACCGTCAAACACAAAACTCCATTTCTCTTCTAGATCTAAGCTTCGTTTCGCGAAGAGATAGAAGGGAAAGTTGCTCACCTCCACGCTACGGTGCTAGTGAACAAACTTTGGAAGCGACGTCACGAGCGGAGATTTTATCGAAATTACTCGCGGTACTGTAATCGCTCGTTAAAGCTAACGTTAAGGTAAGGACTCCTTCTAAACTTTTAGTTTGCATTTAGGGACTTATCTGTGGTTGGGTGGAAAAGAAATTTGTTAGGGTTGAAGTGTAGATTTGGGGAAAATGAATTTAATGCTTTTATGGATGAAATTTTAGAGTTGGGTTTTTGGTGATATTGATGAGTGTTTTGTGGAAAAAGAATTTAACTCATTTATGTGTGGTTTTGAAGAAATGAAATTTGATGTGTTTGATTGGTGGGTTGTGATGATTTGTCTTTGTCGTGTTTGACGTGTTCATAATTAATATTATAAATTTTGAGATGTGTTTGTGTGGATTTTGTGGAAAAATGAATTGATGTGATTTGGTGTGAATTGTGGATTGAATTTGAGAATATGTAGGAGTATGCTCTGTGTGGAATTTGAAAATCATTAGAGTTAAATGAGTACTAAAAATGGGGAATCTTTTAATATATGCGTTTACTTAATGATTATCGTCAAAATCATTAGAGTTAAATGAGTATTAAAATTGGGGAATCTTTTAATATCTGCATTTACTTAAGGACTATCGTGGATAGAGTCAGAGTATGCTCATGCATTTCATAGTACATGGCGACTGGATGGACCATGGTGATAATGGTGACTTGATGGGCCACGAGATGATTCCATGTGATTTGTTGGTTCATCTTATCCTTGCAGGGATTGTCGCGTCGGGTAAGGTCTGCGATAGACTGCATATTTTTGGTTAATCGTGCTGACCCGTGATAGGTGGCACCTCCGTAAATAGTACTTCAGCCCGTGATAGGTGGTACATTTACGATTTACGTTTTTAGTAAATCGTGATGACCCGTGATAGGTAGCACCTCGATAATTTAGTACTTCGGCATGTGATATGCGGTACAATTATGATTTACGGCCCTTCGAGGAGGTTTTTGGTTTGGAATTCCGAGTCCATGCATTTTGGCATATACGCATTGCATTAGGGTGCTTGGCACACGAATCACTTTTGATTCAAGATTATGATTGAGTGTTTGAACTCAAGTGGTTGTTGTCAGTGGCGGAGCTTGATAAAAAAATTTGGGGTGGCGGACATAAAAATATAGTATATAAATTAAATATATAAATAATATTATATAGTAAAAAGTTAAATTGTAATAAACTAAATTAAATATATAAATAATACTATATAGTAAAAAATTAAATTGTAATAAACTGAAGTATCAAATAATTTAGGAAATATAAAACATCTTATATGGAACAACAAAACTAAAACACAACGACAAAAAAACTAAACAAAAATACAACAAAACTCAAACACCTTATGTTCAACAAAAAAGACTCAAACACTCTATATGAACATAAAATCAAACACCTTATGTGCAACAAAAAAACTAAAACAAAACTTTATATGGACATAAAATCAAACACCTTACATGCAACACAAAAACTTTAAACAAAAATCAGCACTAACGTCTAATTAAAACTCCAAATAAAAATTTCAAACTCCAAATCAAAGCTTCAAACTCAACACTAACAAAATAAACTTTAAATTTCATGTTAACTGAACAACATAAGCAAAAAGTAGAATTACACAAAAATATGGGGTACTGCAGTATAAGTTAAATTCTTAGGATAGATAAAACTCGTGGAGAATTCAAAACTAAGACAGGAGCGACTAACTAAGAAAAATTGAAATCAAAACGAACTAACTAACAGAATTCCAAATCAAAATTAACTAACAAAAATCAACACTAACACAATAGAAATTCGAATCTTTTGAACTAAGCAGCGACGCGATCTGGAGACAGATGAAGTTGCGGCTAACAGAGAGGCGAGAGCGGTCGTGGAGGTTGTCAGGCAGAGGCGGTCGCAGGCCCGCAGCGAATAGAGGAGAAGATCGTAGAAGGACCGGTACAGGTAGAGGCTGCGGTGGTCGCGGAGTCAAAGAGTGAAGGAGATGACGTGGCTAGCTCGTGGAAGCCGAGATGGGACAAGATCGGAGGGAGGAGTGTTGTGTGAGAGAAGAACGAGTGTTCTTGGAGTTCTTGTGGAGTTCGTGATCTGGCAGAGGAGATCTGAGGCGGCAGCTCAGTTGTTGTGATTCATGAATTGGATTCTGGAGGGGGGAGAGAGGAAGGCTTGAAAGAGAGAGGAAGGCTTGGAAGAGAGATGAAGAAAGAAAAAACTGAATTTTTTTTTCTTTTGGGTGGCCGCGGCCCCCCCTGTTCTTACTATGCTCCGCCCCTGGTTGTTGTGGTTGTGCTATAATTGCTAAGTGTGAATGTTTTGGATTTGTGTGTAAGTGTGATTGATTGCAAAACCTTTTTCGAAACTCAAGTTCTCATGGTGATTGTGATATAATTGATAAGTGTGAATGTTTTGGATTTGTGTGTAAGTGTGATTGATTGTAAAACCTTTTTGAAACTCAAGTTGTCATGGTGATTGTGATATAATTGTTATGTGTGATCGTTTGGATTTGTGTGTAAGTGTTGATTAATTTCGAAACCCTTTTAAAAGCTGAATGTTGTTGTTTTTCTGCTGTTTTCTGATGTGTATTCGAATACATAAGGTTGTATTCGAATACAAACATCCCATTTTTGCTGCTGACTTATGTGTAGTCCACTACAGAAAGTTGTATTCGAATACAGACATGCTGTTTTTGGTGCTGGCTTATGTGTAGTCAAATACAGAAGGGTATATTCCAATACAGACATATTGTTTTTGTTGCTGACTTATGAAACAGCCTTGTATTCGAATACAGAGATGTTGTATTTGAATACAACAGTGCAGTTTTGTTTAAAACTTCATTTTTCAACTTTGTTTATGCATGTCTAGCAATATATGATAAAACTAATTTTATTTTTGGGTAATATGATAAAACTAATATGATCATTAATTTGCTAATATTTACTTATAAAAAAATATTTTCAACTATTAATAATGATATTGAATATGTCATTATTGTTTTGGTAAGGAAATTAAATACTACACAATCACTTTGAATTAACTTAGAACTAGGGAAGTATTTTAGAGGATAAAATTTTGAGTGAGTTTAAATGTAGATATGCATTAGATATTTGAAGTGATATTTTCGTGTGCGTTAAACTATATAATAAATGTGTGCACAGTTATATTTTAATTAGTTAATACTATTTCTTATTTTAATTATTTTTTTCTCTAAATAATGGTTTTAAGATGGTAGTAATATTGTGATTAATTTCTTTATTTCTATATATTTTCTATGATATGATGGTTTTATACATTTTTATTGGGATTTAGTAATAAATATAAATTATTTATATTATATTTAACTATTTTATCGTTTTGACTATTCCCTAAATATGGTAGTATTTTTATGTCATTCTCTTGTAAAATAGTATAGTAATAATTGTAGTTAATATTGTGAATATAAGTTGTTATTAATGTATTTTAAAATAGTAATTACTTAAATTACTTTTTATAAATATTAGTTTTGAAATATTTGTAAAACGTTAGTATTTAAGTTGTGTTAAAAAAAATTAGTTTTGATAATTGTTTGTTTTATTTAATAATAGTAATAGTAATAGTAATAGTAATAGTAATAGTAATAGTAATAGTAATAGTAATAGTAATAGTAATAGTAATAGTAATAGTAATAGTAATAGTAATAGTAATAGTAATATTGTCTCCCTTCTATTCCTCATTTAGGTCTAAAGCTAAACCCTAAACCCTAGCCACCATCAGTAATAGTAATATTGTCTCCCTTCTATTCCTCATTTAGGTCCAAAGCTAAACCCTAAACCCTAGCCACCATCACCATCACCTTTTTTTTTATATCAAAAGCTTAAAACTTCTTTTCCTTTTGAACGATTTTGTGGGGGCTTAGAGCTTTGTAGTAGGAAGAAAAGCGGCCAAGGTAAGGGATTTTCCCCACACAGATTATAGTTAGGCCGTTAGTTGAATGACGTGAAATAAATAATCGCAAGTATTTGTATTTTAAAAGAAATAAATGTAGACTAATAAAACTCCAATTTTTGTGAGATTGAATTTAATATTTGACTTCTATGTAGTAAAGTATGAAATTTTATGCGATATACGATAAGAAAAATTTAACTCTTATTGTGTATATTAGTTGTGTGAATTTTATTGTTTTAAAATGTTAATTTTTATGGCCTATATGATATCAAATTTTTATCTCTATGTGTATGTGGTGAAAGTCATAAATTTTATCATTATTTATCTATGAATATGTGATACTCATGATATGGATGTGTGTATATGTTCTGAATGATGTGCGAATAAGGTGATGATTTTTAAAAAGTGATTTTTGAATGCACGTGGCATAATTCTTAGTGGGTTGCGTGAGAATATATATATTTCATACTACATCTTCATGGCATGGCATATGCATCTTCGTGGAAGTTGCTTTAGTAGCAAGCGTGATTTCCGGTGTGGAAGTTGCCTTATGGTAGGTTTATTTACTCCATTGATATGGGTGATTTTCTGTGTGGACGTTGCTTTAGTGGCAGGTTTATATCCGAATCATGTAGTTTTAGGAGCATTCATCAAGCATATGTGTTGATACACAATTTATTGGTTTGCTCATTTTTTTTCTTGAATATTAGAGGTTGGTAGAATTTAGAATTTTTTAAAAAATGACATATTTTGAAGGAGTTAAAGTTTACTTATTTTGTATAATGAAAATAACTTTGTTTGAATTACTCTTGATTATTTTAAAGAAATTAAATTGAGTTGAATTTTGGTTGATTTATAAAATAACAATAGTTCTATACTACTGATTTTATTTAATGTTTAAAACAGCTTAAAATTTACAGCATGTTTTAAACATTAAATAAAATCAGTATTTTCAAAAAATTGAAAAGAGTTGTTGTTATGTTGGTTTAGGGGCTGATGTGAATATTGAATCGTGAGGGTGTTGGGATATTTATTTGAAATGATTGATTTTCTGATTCTGATATTACGAACTCAATAGAGTTTGACTCGATGTTAGAGTTTTAGATTTTAAGAACTCTTTAGTGATTTACAATAGTACTAATGATAAAATGTCTACTAATTGAGAAAGAGAACAAACAAAAAGTTTTAAAAATCTTCTCAATAGTGAAATTATGTTTGAAAAGTTATCTAAATTTTAGATTTTATAATTGATGTATTTTACGAGTAGAATATTTTTTATAGAATAGTAGTTGTGTTTTCACTATCGAAATGTATATTTGAGTTTAATATAGGAAGGTTACATGCTCTTTGTACATCTTTTTTTGTTATATGAATCAACCTAACAAAATGGTATGCATTAGATTGGTATGTGTAGAGTGCATCATGTAGATTGATATGCGTAGAGTGCATCATGTAGATTGGTATGCATACAGAAACTAAAATTTATTTTATCAATTTTTTTTATTAATTATAAAATTTCAATTTTTATTTGAGACTGAATTTTTAAGATTACAACAGAACTCCAAAATCTTCAAAATGGATGGTGTGTTATGTTTTGGACCAATTTTGTGGCTTGATAGAAATATAAGCGTGTTGAGTAGCTAGTGTGAGATGAGCCTATTATTTTGTAGATTTATGAATTAGTGCAATTCATTATCATAACCAATATGTATTATGTTTCGTGTCATGTGCACTACTTTAATGTAAATAAATATACAATTTTTTTTTGTAAGTTTGATAAATTAAGAAAATAAATTGAAACTATTATGGAAGTGTTAATTAATTGGAAAATTTCATATCTATCTATATATATATATATATATAGTTTAAATTTTATTTCAAATATAAGTTGAAAATAATAATTTTTACAGTGATTAACTATTTAGAAATGTCTTTTTAATGATTAAATTACAAATAGATTTTAAAAATATATGTGATTTATTTTATTTTTATGGTATTTAGAAATGCGATTTATCTTAATTGTTTTATTTAGACTTGAATTATTGAAAAATAATTTAAAGAAAAATTTGGAATTCTCAAAAAAAAATTGTACTAAATGGTTCGTGATGTTTTTTTAATAATAATTTAAGTCTAGAAATCAATTTTTAGAATGATGTTTAACCTTGAAAGTGGTTTATGCCCTACCTGATTCAATTTCGTTTGGTAATGTGGTGTATCTTATAGTAAATAATTATTTATCTTATCTGCTACTTGGAAAATCTATATATGCTTCCATTTGTTGTTACTTTTAAGTGATGATTAACTAAAAAGAAAATTTAATCGGGATCAATTTGGGGCAGTTAGACCTCTCTGAAAATATGTTTCATTTTTAGAATCATCGTTTGAGTTATGAGATGAACGTAAAATCTTGGTGTTAATTTTTGGATTAGTTATTTGAATGTGTATATGATTATGTAAATATTAAATTGTTCATGTTTCAATTGTTCTAATTGTTGGGAATTGGTGTATAGAGTTAGAGTAGTCTAGAACATCTAAAAGTGAAATAGTTCTATATTTCTTCAATCGAATTATTGATTATATATTGGTATTAGTGTTATTTCCTTGTTGTTGTAACTAGTAATAAATTACCAATAAATTATTGTAAATGTGTAATTAAGTGAGTTTTTAACTTGAAGTAAGGAGTAGGAGTTGAGGCGCCGCCTTCGCACTCCTGAACCATGTTAAAGATACTTTTAATTATCCATGTTTGAATTTGAATTATTACAGTTATGATTACCTTAAATAGTTGACTACATGAGTAGGAGGGACTATCTACCCCGATGATTCATTGTCGATAAAAGAGGCAACAATAACTCATTGTTATTGTTATTGTTATTATTATTATAAATATTTGTTAATTTTATTTTGGAAATAGTTAGGTGTTCATCTCTAATACAACTTTAAGTGATTATGAGTCTTATGTGACATCAACGATGAATGCTAATAACTGATTACGTGACGCGAATATTAGGTTAGTGGTGTGTACTTAAAATTAAACATTCAAATAAGTATGTTTGATATTCTAACTAATTTTCTTAAAATGAATAAGAACATTGTGTAAGTATCTTATTTGTTCTATATTATCTCATTTCATAAGGACTAGAACTATTGTATGAGTTCTATAAATGAATTATGTTTATAAGACTTTGAAAATTAAGTTGGACTTTGAGTGTGTTTAACCATATGTGAAAATATTTATCTTATTTCACTATTATTATACATCCATTTTTTTTTAAGGATTAAGTGATTGTATGTCATTGAGTTGTCATATATATTTCTATTTGTAATTTTTGAAGATGTGAAATATTTTAAATGTTTTTCTATATGTCTAACTTTTGTGAAACCTGTAGAGAAAATATTTTTTTTAGATTTAGACATTCTTTAAGGAGAGTAAAACTGATACAATATTGTTTGAGAAATTAGTTGAAGTTGAAAGCGTATTTGATATGTGTTATTTGATGCAACTGAATGTGGTATGTTGTTGTTGAATATGATGTGTTTAATTGATTTATTGTGTCATGTTAGCCTATGATGCTAAACTAATGGATTTTTGGACATATTGTGCTTAAAAAAAGTAGTGAATACCTTAAATATGTTTACAGACTAAGTTTGAATCTTTAGGGTGGATCAGTTCGGTTGTTGTTCACTTCAAATTTTGAGGACGAAATTTCCTTAACGAGGGGAGAATTGTAACACCCTAAATTTTATGATAAACTATTTTATTAATTAAATAAGATTTTAAATAATTAATTTGATGTTAAAATTATTCTAAAATATATGTTAATAAACTTTGAAGTAAGCTGGAAGGAGAAGAAGAGCTGCACAGGAATTTCTTTATGTTTCCTTTTCTTTGTTATATATATATATATATATATATATATATATATATATATATATATATATATATATATATTAAAAGCAAACCAATAAATATCTAACAACTCTTAAACATTACTTCATTCACGTTGTAACTCAATTGATGAGCTATGAGAAAGGACACCCTTGACAACAAGGACACTGCTGCTGCACCATTTTGCAAAAAGCACATCAAAGTACTGAACAGAGCATACTACCGACGATGCTACCTCACGACCTTCTCACTCCCCTTAACCACCTAATGGAAATAACGAGTTTTTGCCTTCCGTGGGATTCAAGCCCAGTACTTGGGGGATAAATACCGCCTCCACACAGTCCCACTACCAATTGAGTTGGTCGGGGTGTTACACCCCAATATTTTATGTGTCTTTTAGTAATTTTCGTAATTTATTATTTAATTAAAAATTTATTCTACATGTAAAGAAACTAAATTAAAATTTATCACTCTCTATTTTACTTGAATAATTATAACTTTTATTTTTATTTAATTGTTTTGGTGTGACAATTACATTAGAACGGCTTATGGCATAATTATTTCCAACATGGACAATTGTGTATTTTGTTTATTTGATTAGTTTAGATAATCATGAAATTGATATGTTAAGTACATTGACTTTGTTTGTTTATGCATGACCTTCAGTGATATTTTTGTCTTATTTGATTTAGTTTAGTTGATAAAAACATTAGTTGAATTATTTAATTAAATTATAAATTATAGAAGTTATATCATTTATTAGTTTTATTTTAGACCAAATAAGTATTTAACCTAGGAAATAGTAGAGTTAATGAAAATCCTTAGTTTAATTTATATATTTAATTTAATTAATTTAGTGTGACAATAATAAGATAATTGTTCCTTTAATGATTAATTATTTGATGAAATATATTTGTATTAATTATTTAATTAATTAATTGTTGTGGTTTTGTTAGTAATTAATTAGAACTCATAGGAGTATTTTTTAGAGTGAACAATGACCAAGTCAATTTTGGTCAAAATTTAATCACCCACACTACTACTCTTGATAGCTATATTTTATTTTAATAACATTTAGTTATAGAACATGTGTTTTCTACTTTACATCTACTCAAATGTGTAACAAGCAATAAGAAATACATGAATGTTAATTAATTCATAACGGTTGGTCATTGAAGGATATTATTCCAATTGAATACCTTATTGATGTGTGCAATTAACCTCAATGAGAAAAATTATTCTCCTTGCTTCACATTCCGTATTAGTCTCATACACCTCTTTCTCATAGAATACGATCAAACTCGCAATAGAGCAGAATGAAGTCCTAATCACCCATACCTCACACGCCGTTCCCAACATTATATTTTGTTTAATCTCAAATATTGTTTAAGCCACTCAAACAACCACCCACATAGCTTTCTTGTGGAAGTCCTAAGCTTTCGTTCCTTCAACTTTATGAGATATTTGGGGGCTATATAGTGTTACATGGAAGGAAAGCATCCAAGGTAAGGGTTTTTCCCCATGCAGAATTAGGCTATATGTTAAATTAGCGATTCATAAAATATTGATATGATGTCTGGATGTCTTAAAAGAAAAAGGTTGATTTTATTTTCATCGTAAAGAAATTAACTATAATGCTTTGATTGTTTTTTTAGTAATACCTCTATCTTGATGAAATTAATTATAGAGTTCTATTTTATTATTATACCTTGATAAATATGTTTGCAGTGAAAATGTTTAATTCCTTACATATTTTAGAGTATTTAATTATAAAGTTATAATTTTTATAATGATGTAATTAGTAATATGTTTATTATGATGTATTTGATTTTAAGTGTTGACTTTTGAATATTTTAAATTTAAAATTTGACTTTTATGAACAGTATATATGTCTTGAGGAAATTGATGAGAATTTTATATTTCTTTAATTTTAATAATATGAGAAAATTTGATTATTGAATGCATTAATGAATAGTCCATTTTTAGAATGTGGAAAACTTTATAGTGAAATGAATGAAATTTATGTTGCTATTGTAGTCTTGGTGATATGAGTTTTAATTATTATCAATAACACTTAGTCAAATCGAATCTTATGGGTTATTAAAATGAAAATGGTGATTTTGAGATATTTGTTCACGTGCATATTTGATGTGTTGAAGTTATTGAGCTATAACTATGAACATCCATGAAAATATAAATTTGATGTCTTATGTGATTAAAAAAATTTAATCTAAAATATTTTGTCTTTGTGGTTGCCTAAGTGGCTGGTGATTTGTGTTTTAAATATTGTTATCTTTGTGGTTGCCTAAGTGGCTGATGATTTGTGTTTTAAATATTGTTATCTTTTTGATTGCCTAAATGGCTGGTGACTTGTGTTTTAAATATCATTATCTTTGTGGTTGTCTGGGTGGCTGGTGATTTGTATTTTAAATAATGTTATTTTTGTGGATGCCTAAGTGGCTGGTGATTTGTGTCTTAAATATTGTTATCCTTGTGATTGCCTAAGTGGCTGATGATTTGTATGATTATTTAAGTGAGTGGTGACATATACTTTTTTAGCATCATTATCATTTCATGATATATCATATGCATCTTTGTGGACGCCTGTGTTACCGGTTTAATGTTTCCCCATTGGTATGAGTGATTTCTGTGTGGACGCCTATGTGGCTGGTTATATCCGGATCATATATGTTATTTTTATTTTGTTTCAATTATTTGCTCTACGGTTGCTATTTGATTTATTTAGATACATTTTATAATTTTTTATACATCTTTGAGAACTATTAAAGAATCAATTTCATACATCGCATTACGTTCTTTTATAAAAAAAATAAAAATATATCAAGTCATTATCTGACGCATCTTCAAATTATTACATGATGAATTATTCCTAAGAAAAAAAAATTATAGTTGTTTCTAAAAGAAAATAATTATTCTTAAGTAATTTTTGGATCAAAAAATTTGGGGCGTTACAAATTTAATCTACACCAAATCCACTCCTCTATCACACTTAAATCAGTTTTTAATCACATAATCACATCAAAATTTAATCTCCACAACTTCATACATAATCACACCTTAAACACATCAATATTAATCATAAATTCATAACTCGTAACAATCTTATTTTCACTCAATATATATATATATATATATATATATATATATATATGTCGAAATTATTTATAATGCAATCACACATATAGAGTCCCTATATGCAAACTAAAAATTTGGAAGAAACTTTTACAAATGTTTCACTACCGCGATCAAACACGGCGAAAAATATCACTCGCCGACACCTCAAATAAAATAGTTTGCAAGTACTTTCGTGTAGAGAGGAGCAACTTTCCCTCTTGACACTTCTTGAATGGAAGCTTAGATCTAGCAGATAAATGAAAGTTTGTGTTTTGGGTTTTAGTTTTTCTACCAACACTTGTCTTTTTTTTTTTTTTTTTTAAACGGGAAGAGGGGAGAACAAAGCTAGAAAGGGAAATGATAGAAAAATATTTACTTTCACCTCAACTCAATTGACAAATGAATTTTTTTTAATATCATTAAATTATTCATCGACGAATAATTTTAAATCGGATCTCAAAGCATATATACATATATATATATATATATATATATTAAATATATTAATAACTCTAACTAAAATATATTTTTGGTACTTAATTCACAAAATAAAATAAAATTGGCTAAATATCTAGATAATTTAACACAAAATACCCTAAAATTGCATAAATTAGAATTTAGAAAATTTAGGATCTTATAGTTAAGTTCTAAACCCGTATTTTTTTCATTTAACCCAAACCGAACCCACCCGATCAAGAATGGGTTGGGTTGACGGGTTATACATAAATTATAATTTATTTTTTATTTTATGAGAAAATCTATTGAATGAAAATACATTTAATACTTGATTGTCTCAAAAACTATAAATTTTCAATCACATCATGCAATTTTAAAAAAAATCATCAACCTCTCAAAAAAAAATCCCAACGATCTTCAAATACGTAAATAAATTCAAGAAAAGTAAATCAATAAAATATAAAAACTTATCAATTCTAAGCAATGTCAACTTCAATTACAAGCACTTAACAAGTTCCTCAAAGTATGGAAGGAAACAATTGAGAATCTGCAAAAACAAATATTAATAATAAAAGTGAGAAGATAAAGAAGGAGAATAATAAATAAGTAAAATATGTATTAACTAAAACAATAACAAGTACCTTAAGATGTAGTAGTGATTGTGTTAAGTTCAGCAGCACTCATCTAAACATCAATTGAAACTAATTCAGATAACTATAGAAATTTAAATACAATACATAATCTCATTAGCACACCAATTGATTAAAAAATAAACACAAATAAAGGAAAATCAATTTGAAAGTTAAAATAAAACATTCGCATCTGACTCAATCTTTTGTAATTCAATCAACTCAGCCGCTAAGTCAAATTTCTTAGGAGATTTGATCTAATTTTTGATACAAATCAAAGCTTTAACAATAGTGACATTTAATGAACTACGAAATGAATCGAGGATTCAACCTCCTGTACTAAACATCGACTCAGATGATACAGTAGACACTTGAATTGTCAAAATATCTCTAGCTATGCGAGAAAGAACATGATACTTATTTGTTTTTTCTTTCCGCCATTTAAGAATGTCAAATGTAGGGGAGTCATCTTCAACGCCATCATCAACACCATCCTCGTTCTATTTATCTCAAATCTATGCAATAATATAGTTAGAGAATTTCAAAGGTAAAAAGAAAAATAAGAGAAAACAGCTAACACTGCTATGTGATCTACCAAATTTTCATTCGTTATTATACATAACCCACCAACGATTTTAGTTTACTAAGCTACCATAATTTTTTAATAGTAGTGTTTCATTTGTTTATAGTTAGATTACTTACTATTTTCAAATAAAATACTAAAAAAAAGTATTTAATAGATTTAAATGTAAAAAATTTAAACTAAATTCATCATAAGCTTTTGCATAAGCATCGTTTTTGAAAATTAAATAGTATTTAACTAAAAATAATTGTATTTAACAAATATAAAAAATTTAAACTAAATTTATTATAAACATATATAACCATAAGCTTTTAGTCCATACCTTTATTATGTAAAACTATAACAAAATATAACATTTAATAAAATAGTATTTAACTCAAATGTTATATTTCTCTTTCGGAAGAGTCATTTCAAAAATTAGATATAAATTTTATGAGTAGAGATATACAAGATTATAAGGCCAAAACAAATTAAATGTTAAACTGCGAGAAATATCCAGTATTTAACCTAGACGCATGAACACCTTGCATCAACATTCATATAAAAATCAGTTATTAATAATATTTTATTATAACTAATTGATATAAAAATCATAACACTTGTGAGCACCTGCATAACAAGAGAAGAAGGTGGACGCCGATGCGGCTTCAAGAAGCTGAAAATCTAAAGAAGAAGAGTAAAGAAACCATATTGGATTGTTGGGACTGTCAAACAAAATTTTAAAAAAATATATATATAACTAGTTATAGGGTCGGGTCGACAGGTTCAAATTTTTAAACCCATTAATTGAAATAAATATAAGTGGGTTTCAACGGGTATGGTTAGGTCGGACCAGAAAGTGATCGGGTACAAGTAAAAATTGGGCTGAGTTGGGTTGGATGATCGGATTGGTGGGTCGACACGCACCCATGTACACCCCTAATTATTTTAGTGTCAAAATTGTTTTGATAATATTGTTAATTTTTATAAAAAAATAAATAAATTTGAAAGCCAAAAAGCAAGACGAAAAAAAAAAGAGAAAATAAAGGCAAAAATAAAAATTAAGCTATATTCAATAGGATGATTTTTTTTTTATTTGATTGTATTTGAAAGTTTTTCATTTGTGGAAAACGATTTTGGAAAAAATAAATTCAAATATTATTAAAGCTATTATTGTTGAGACAAAATCTCAATTTAATGTTTTGATGAAAACAAACAAAAACTTAATTAAGAATGTTAATTATGATTCTAAGTATTTTGGTATTTAACATGTGTGTTTGAGTGTATTAATCAAAGATAAGATCCAAGTAAAACAAAAATAAATCAATATGAAGAGCAAAATCTGAACAAACAAGAAAGGAGAAAATTCTTAGCAAAATCTAGAAAACGGAGAATGTTCTCTAGTTTCAAAAATGATCATCACAACTCCAAGATCAATTAATCTCCACTAGTTAAAAAAAAGTTTTATATTACTTTTAAGTACATTTCCATTAAAAAAAAAAAAAAAAAAAAAAAAAAAAAAGTGACACACTATTAGTTTACTTATTCCATGGATAGAAAATATCACCCTTTGTTATCATGCATGGTTCTGGTTGCAATATTGCCCAACTACAAAAATTCCATATAGGATAATCTCTTATTTTTATGTATATATTAAATCAATGTATTTCATTTTTTCTCTTAAAGGAACAATAGAATTATTTTTCGACGATAATGTTATGTCTAAAACTAAATCTATAACTTTCTTCAGGAAAAATAACATGAATTCCAAGATCATCGTTTTTCAATTTACAATGAACGATTAACTCTAAATCTCCTTTAAACTTGTTATAAATTTCCATGTCCAATCCAACAACATTATACATCCACATTAATGTTAATGCACATAACAAGAGAAATTTCGCGATAATTAAACATAGACATTGTATTTTTTACGAAAGCGAATAATCTAGGATATAGAAAATATTGTATAAGAATGGCACGATCTTGGAGAGTCCTATAAGACTCTTATTTATAGTAGTATATCAGATTAAAATATTTTTAGATAAATGTATTTGTCATTATTATTAATCAATTACACATTCCTTAATATTATTTGTTATTGTTTCCAATTAAAGACAGTTAATAAAATTGATATTTTTTTTTATTACAAACATTTAAAAAAAAAATATATCTTATTGCTAATTAGTGTCACTCAATAAGGTTGATCTTTTTATTACAAAATTTTTAATTAATTAAAAAATCTGATAATCTAATTCCAAATCTCATTTGAATAAATTATTTATATTTTTTAAAATAAAGTAATATTTTTTTATTTTTCTAAACCATAATAAAATATTCACTGTATTGTATATTTATACTTTTATTATTTTAAGTTTTTTTAAAAATTATTTCATGCAAAATTAAGTGTCTTACATAGTGATTTACTTGAAACTTTGATTTTTTTTATACAATAATGATTAATTTTATTGTGGATATTTTGACTGAACAAAAAAGTGTATTCTACTTTTAAATAATTTTTATGCATCATTCATTTTTCTAAGCCAAAAACAAAGAAGAAAAAAAAAAGAGGAAAATAAAGGCAAAAATAAAAGTTTAGCTATATTCAATAGGATGATATTTTTATTTTATTGTATTTGAAAGTTTTTCAATTTTGGAAGACGATTTTGAAAAATATAAAGTGGAATTATTTATAAAATTATTTTGTATCAATTTTTTTTAAATAATAAAAAAAAGTTTAGTATAAAATATATATATATATATATATATATATGTTGATTTTGTTGCATTTAGCTAATGAAAACATGAAATGAATGAATGAATGATTTAAGTGGGAGTTACATTATTTTCTTAAAGAATAGTGTTAGTTGTTTTCTTAATCAATGTTTAAAATAAATAACAAAGTACTATTCTGTGTTTTTTACAAAAAAAATATTATATTAGAGATTAAAAGATGTCGGATGAACTTTTTCGGGACATACTTTGATTTTATATATTATTTATAAATAAAAATTATCAATTTTTTAAAAAATATTTTTGTTCATATTTTGAGTCGATATAATGCTCTCCATAAATTGACATTTTAAATTTTTCATTTTTTATTATAAATCATAACTTATATTTGTATTGCAATATTTTTTGAATTAATTTATTATTTGTGGAAAAAAAATTTGAGTAAATAATTGGAAATGATTGATTCCTTATTCGGTATTTATAAGTTTATGGACAAAATTTTATAATCTAGAAGATATAGTCCAGTCGTAGAAATATTCTTGAATTAATAGTATATAATAAATTCAATTTAATTTTTATTTTAAATTATTTAGTATTAGAAATTATTTCAATTCAATTTAATTGATTATTTTTAGATATTTGATTATTGCGAGACAATTAAATAAAAAATAATTTCTTATTAACAACTACAATCAATCAGATATGTTATAATATTTAGATTAGTGCAAAATACAACACATTCTAACCTTTATATATAGTAGCAAAATAATTTCAAATAAACATACACATTAAAGATTCTCATATTGGAAACAATTATACTTGCCTTGAATCAGCACATATGTTCTTACTAAATTTAAATAGTAAACCAATTATTGTCTTGTTGTCATCAATAGCTTTTAAAATTTCCATTTAAAAAATACAATTTGAGTAAGTTAGTTTATATTGCATCGTTTTGAAGATAATTGATGGTTTGTTTATTTTATTTTATTTGAGTTATTGAAATAAAAAGTTTGATGGGAAATTAGAGTTTTTAGTATATTCATAACTTATTGAATAATAAATTTAATCTGAAATTGCATAACAAATAAAATAATTGTACACAATAAAATAAAAGTAGAACATATAAAAAATAGCATGCCACATCAGAATTTTTTTGAGTTTGACAAATATTCGAGTTTATTGTATAGACGAAGATAAATTGTCGCAAATATAATTTAGGATTATATTTGAATATATTATAATAGATTATTTTTTACTACAAAAATAAATATAAAGATTTAGTATAACTAATCATATAATTAATTGTCAATTTCAAAATTAAGGAGAATATTAAAATTTAAAATAATCCAAGATGAAGTGTATGATTTATTAACTAAATTGTACACAATCCCTTTCAAAATTACTTGTACTTTATCGTTTTTACGTAACAAATACAAATCAATCATAATATTTTATATTAAAATCTTCATATAATAATGCTCTATAAATTTATAATGACTTCTTTTTTTAGAGATATAACATTTTGTTAACGTTATTATGTTGAAAGTTTATTAACTTTTGATTTGTGCAATTTAAATGAATCTTTATTTGCATTTATAGTTAATAATTTAAATGAAAACATGTTTGAATTAAGTGTAAAGTTTGGTTCGGAAGGGACATAGAATAATTTTAAAGAAGTTTTTAGATTCAAAATATGATAAAACTATTTTTTTTTCTTTTGTAATATGATAAAACTAATATTAATTTACTAACATTTACTTATAAAAAAATATAATTCAATTATTAATAATGATATTGAATATGTCATTATTGTTTTGGGAGTGAAGATTAAATAATACACAATTATTTTTAATTAAGGTAGAACTAGATTACTAGATTAGTGAGGAAATAAAAGAGTTTTAAAAAGAAGATTTTAGATTTAAAATATAATTAAACTATTTTTTGGTAAAATAACAAAACTAACATTATATATATATATATATATATATATATATATATATATATATATATATATTACTCCAAGTACAACTTTAATTAACATAAAAGAAAAATAAAAGACTAACACACTATTTGTTTACTTACTCCATGGATAGCAAACATTACCCTTTGTTACCATGCATGGTCCTGATTGCGTTATATCCCAATTGCAAGAATTACATACAGGATAATCTCTTGTTTCTACGTATATATCAAACCAATGCATCGCACCTTGTCATTGAAAGGAACAATAGAATAGTGTTTCGGCAAAAACGTTATGTCCAAAACGAAATCCATAACTTTGTCCAAGAAAAATAATATGAACTCCAAGATCATCGTTTTTCGATTTGCAATGAACAGTTAACTGTAAATTTCCTGTCAACCTGTTATTAATTTGCACACCCAATCCAACAACATTATGAATCGACAATAATGTCAATGCACATAACAACAGAAATTTTGGAATAAGCATGGACATTGTATTTATTTGAAAGTGAATAATCTAGGTTATAGAAAATATATTATAAGAATGACATCATTTTGAAGAGTCTTCTAAGACTCTTGTTTATAATAATATGCTATATTAAAATATTTTTGAGATTTCTACCATTCTTCACCTCCTACCCCCTTTTCTCACTTGAAATTATATTTTTTCTCTTTTATTTACCATCTCTTGAAACATTACAGAAATTACTCCACCATTCGAAAGTTTACAAATTTTCAAAATATAAAAAGTAAGTAATTTTTCTTAATTTCAAATTTTTCATAGTTTTGAAACAATTATTTTTAAAATTTTCAAACTTATAGAACAACATTAAAGTTTTGATATAGGTTTTGTTCCATATTTTCGAAAATTTCCATCAATATGACACTTTCGAAATGTTAATTTCCAGTTTTTTCAAAACTTTCGAAACATTAAAATGGAAATTTTAAAAAATAAAAAGTTTGTTAGTTAAAAAAATGAAAAGTTTATATCAATGAAAAAAAATATAAATATGAAAGTTTATATAAATGGTAAGTTTGTTAGTCAAATCAATTATAATATTCAAAAAAAATTGGCATTTACTTTTTCACCCTCTCCTTCGAAGCTTTACGGAAATTACCCCACCATTCAAAAGTTTACAAATTTTTGAAATATAAAAAGTAAGTACTTTTTCTTAATTTTGAATAATTTATAACTTCGAAATAATTTTTTTTAAAATTTTCAAACTTTTAGAACAACATTAAAGTTTCGACATAGGTTTTTTTTTCATATTTTCGAAAGTTTCCATCAATACGAAACTTTGGAAATGTTAATTTCTAACTTTTTTTTCAAAACTTTTGAAACATTAAAATGGAAAGTTTAAAAAATGAAAAGTTTGTTAGTTATAAAAATGGAAAAAAAATATATAAATGGAAAATTTATATCATGAACTAAAAACAGTCACATCAACAATATTGAAAGTTTGAAACTTTCATTTCGAAAATATTTAAAATTCAAATTGTACTTAATTAAATATGTACTTAATTTTAAATATGAAGATGAATAATTCGTTAAATATGTACTTAATTCTTATTCACCCTAATGATACTTATTAAATATAGATGAAGATGAGTTGTCGCAAATATATATATATATATATATATATATATATATATATATATATAATTTATTAATTTTGTAAATAATTAAGGTTATAAGAAGAAAAAATTAGATATAAATATTTATAGAGTTTGTAATTAAATAAATAAATTTTCTTTTTAAATAACATAATAAAAACAATATTTTGTAAAAGTTTAATCATAAAAAATAAACAATTTTTAAGGGATGAAAAAATTATTCTTGTTTAAAGTAGAAATCATCATCATTTTACAACCGCCAAATAAAGACATAAAATATTAACCATGATTTAAGTGAAAATTTATATAATTGATAGTTGTAGACTCTATTTTTATTATAGTATAAATTATTAAAATTGTAATATTTTTTACTACATCTTGTAAAATATTTCAACACAATGTTCATGCTAAATACGTGCATGAATAACTATTAGAAGAAAAGGCACAAAATCATTTATTAGATTGAGGACCACAATAACAACAACAATGATGACGATAACAATAATAATAACAATAGCAAATGCAACAACAACAATTTTTTTGTATATAAGTATATAATTATAAATTATTAAAATTGTAATATTTTTTATTATACATTTTAAAATGTTTCAAAACAATGCTCATGGTAAATACATGCATGAATACCTATTAGGAGAAAGACACAAAAATCATTTACTAGATTGACTCATTCTTATAAAAGTTATATATGTGTCAACACAACAACAACAACAACAACAACAACAACAACAATAATAATAATAATAATAATAATAATAATAATAATAATAATAATAATAATAATAATAATAATAATAATAATAATAATAATAACAACAACAACAACAACGATGACAATAATAATAATAAGGTATAAAAAGTGTATATTGATTATTTTAAATCAATTATATTATTAATTTTCATAAAAATATTTTTTTTCAATATTTATTTATTTTTGTTTAACTTGAATATTGGTTCTTAAGTTGTGATTATTATGTTTTTATATATTTTGTTGTCATTTAAGATGTCACGCTATAATTATTTAAATATAATTAAAATGTTATTATTTATTTATGTGTAATAAATTACTAAAAATAATTTAATATGTAATTAAGTTTAGTATGAGAGTTATGTTCTTTATTTTTAGTTTTAATCATAGAGTTATGAAATTAAGTTGTGATGAATAAGTTTTAAGGATATACTTTAGGGTTACTTAATATGGTTGTTACGTTTTAATTATTAAAATGTAACTAATTGCAATGTATTTAAATATTGTGAATTACTAATAATAATTTAATATGAAATTAAGTTTGTAACAATAATCATGTTTTTTATTGTTAATTTTTTAATTATAGAGATATATTTAAATAATTAAAATATTGTGATGTATTTAAATATAATAAATTACTAATAATAACTTAATATGAAATTAAATCTATAATAATTATTATGTTTTTTATTGTTAGTTTGTTAATCATATAGATGAATGTAAAGTTATGGTATAAAAAAGATAGAGAGCGGTTATTTTTTAAAGACAAGGTTAATTTTGTTGATTTATCATAAGTTTTCTTCATCAAATTCATCTTATTCAAAGAGTGTAACATCCTAAATTTTATGATAAACTATTTTATTAATTAAATAAGATTTTAAATAATTAATTTAATATTAAAATTATTATAAAATATATGCTAATAAACTTTGTGATTATTTTTTGTTATATAGATGTTTTCTATGATGTGTTAGTTTGATACACATTATATTAAATTAGAGATATAGATAATAAATATTTTATTTTATTATATATATTTTTTTAAAGTAATAGTATTTTAGTGTAATATTTTGAAGAATAAGATTTTATGCGATTTTACATGTATATACGTGCACCCAATTAATATAACATTCTTTTATGCGTTTGACTAATATTAAATATGTATTTAATTATATTTATTTAATTTTAAATATATTTTATAAATAATTATATTGAGATAGTGGTAATATTGTGTTTGATTTTCTTTATTTTATATACTTATTATAATATTGTGATTATATATATATATATATATATATGTATATATA
>NC_021161.2:51424450-51430921 GCF_000331145.2 Cicer arietinum
ATATATATATATATATATATATATATATATATATATATATATATATAGTATGATTTAGTAATTAATATAAAGTTTTGATTTTATACTTATTTATTTCATAATTTTGAATATTCTCTAATGATGATAGTATTTTAATGTGAGTATTTTTTTATAAAAAAGAAAGTATCATTAGGGTGATTATTTTGAATATGAGAGTTTTGATTATTAATATATTTTAGAAGATTAAATACTTTATTTTATAAAATATTAGTTTTGAAATATTAGTAATATTTAGTAATTAAATTATGTTAAAAAAAGGTTAAAACACTAGCTTTAGTAATTATTAGTTTTATTTAAAAATAAATAAAAGGACCAATGGGTTTGACTCTCTAATTGTTAATAAAATAAAATAATCAAATAAAAAAGGGGAATTAGATGGGCAGGTCTAAAAACAAAGAACAAACACAACAACAACCTATCATTTGGCATTTGGCACCGGTGATCGATAACTGTTCCAAAAAAGTTTATCTGTTTTCGTCCAAATTTCAGTATGTTGTTTTACTCATTTAACTAGTCAATTAAACACAATTTTCTAGATTTTCAACAATCCCAATTTCTCTCTAAAATGTTCGACTTCTCCGTTTGTAGAATTCGTTATTTTGCATCGTTCTCCTTCATCGTAAGTCCGATTTGAGTGAAACCAACGCCAAAACGACCGCGTGAAAAGTGGCTATATTATCCATTGATTTATTTTCTGATTTATGGTAATTTTCCTTGACCGAATTTCGAATTTAGTTTTTAGCATATCTTCTCATAATTTATTTTTGACATTTACCCATAAACTCTCGAGTTAGATCAATTGAAGGACAAAGAGTTAAAGAACAAAGAATGTTTGCTCTTGGAATTGTATTTGTGTGTGAAAGCGTCAAAATAAGGTAAGGGGTGAGATAGCGTTTGAATTCATGACTATAATATAATGTGAGATGAACGGGAAAAATGTATTTCCCAACTATTCATTCGGGGTTCGCTACGTACCACATTAGCCCTTTGAGTGATAAATTGATTAATGTAAAAATATAGGAATTGTGAGATTAAAATATGGAATAGAAATATTTATAGGGTGTTGATTGATTTATTTTCGTTAAATGTGTGATATTTAATATTATTGTGATGTTTGATTTATTTTTATTAAATGTGAGATATTTGATATTATTGTGATATTGGATGTATTATTGTGATATTGGATGTGGAATGAAGTTTATGTATATATTTGATTGGACGTGTTTATGTGATGTGATAATAAAAAGTGAATTCATTTTGATAAGTTTATGTGATCATGATGATGTATAATTAATAATAATGATGTTATAAATTTGTGATAAGCCTATGCGATGATGTATGGTTGATGATAGTGATGTTATAAATTTGTGATGAGTTTATGTGATGAGATATAATTAATGATAGTGATGTTGTGAATTTGTGATGAGAATATTAAAGTAACCATATAGTTGGTGAAATAATTACGATTCCAATTTGTGTTTGAGATGACGGTCTTAATGGAGTATCATAGGCCAATAAGGGCAGAAAATAAATATTGAGAATTTGTGAAGTGAAGATTATTTTATTATCATATAGGTAGGGTCTGACAAGCCTAGTGATTCTGGGGAAGTACAATTGAATGAGTCTGATCGTGGCGGTCTGCTATCGAGCCTTAAGGCAAGATTGTTAGACCTTGGAGGTATTCGGATGGGGAATTCCTAGGTGACTTGGAGGTAGCACTCCAAATGTCAGGAGCTACCACGCAACATGTGACACCCTAAACCCCAAAATAACATTAATAATAATATTTACTAAATTATTTGAAGAAAACTTGCAGCAGATAAAGAAAATCTATTAAAGAGAATAAAAAATTTAATATCTAATTTATGATATCATGTTTCTCTAAATACACATGTAACAATTCAACTTTGTTCCTCAATTAAAATAGTGTGATATCAATGAACTTGATTTAACTAGAATTTCTTGATTAAATTCCCAAGACTTACTCGTACTAAGTTTTTATATAAAAAGTCATTTGTAATAACATAAGTAAAATACACATTACAACTCTTAATTCTCAGTATCACCTATCAGAGCAGGGTTTCTCCCAAACTTGAACTTCGAGACTCATTAACTTGTAATAATTGCGATTTCGCAAACGCAGGGTCAAGCCAGTCAAACACAAACAACGAAGGATGTGAGTTTTGAAATCATGTTGATAGTATAATCTAAATAAGAGGAACACGCAATTAATCATCAATAAACCATATCATTACACAAACATTCTTCAAGGAAAAACATCGCATTATATAGTCAAATCAAGGAGATTCAATACACTTCACTGCAACATCAAATCATCATAGAAATTATTATCACGCATGATACATATTAATCACGACAAAACAATCACAAGAAAATGCAATGTTATGCATGAGCTTAGACTATACTTCACAATGTGGTACCATTCTAACTCTGAAGTACTTGGTTAGGAGGCTTGATACTATGCCACCATTCCAGTGGACGGACAATTCAAATTGGCCTTGTCCTCATAGATCCCCTCAACTCAACCCGAGAAACATATACGTGACATTCGAGGTAAACGTGTGTTGTATGGTAGCTCCCGATATTTGGAGTGCAACCTCCAAGTTACCTAGGAATTCCCCACCCGAATACCTCCAAGGTCTAACAATCTTGCCTTAAGGCTCAACAGCAGACCGCCACGATCAGGTTCATTCAGTTGTACTTCTCCAGAACCACTAGGTTTGTCGGGCCCAACCTATATGATGACAAAATAATCTCCATTTCACAAATTCTCAATATTTATTTTCTCCCCCTGTTAGCTTAGACTACTCCATTAAGAGCATCGTCTTTAGGAATCATCATTATCTCATCAAGTATGGGGTACTTCAATATTTTCATCACAATTTTGCAATATCATTCATCATAAATAATCATGATCATCATATAAACTCATCACAATTTTATAACATCACTATCATCAATCAAAAATCATCATTATCATCATGTAAGCATATATCATACCATGCATCCATATTTTATTATCACATCAATTCGTCTAATCAAACATATACACATAATTTCAATGAACATCCAACATCACAATAATGGCAAATATCAAATACCACACAAGTATCGGAAATTAAATCAATAAACACCTTATAAAAATTTCTATTTCACATTTTAATCTCACAATTCTCATATTTCATATTAATCAACTTATCTCTCAAAGGGCTACTGTCCTACGTAGCGTGCCTCGGATGAATCGTTAGGAAATACGATTTTCCCGTTCATCTCACAATATATTATATTCATGAATTCAAACGCTCTTTCATCCCCTACCTTATTTTGACGCTTTCACATGCGAATACGATTACACGAGCAAACAATCTTTGTTCTTTGACTCTTTGTCCTTTAATCGATCTAACTCGACAGTTTATGGGTAAACGTCAAAAAAATTATGAGAAGATACTCTAAAAACTAAATTCGAAATTCGGTCAAGGAAAATTACCGTGAATCATAAAACCAATCAATGGATAATATAACCACTTTTCACACGGTCGTTTTGACGTTGGTTTCACTCAAATTGGACTTATAGTGAAGGAGAACGTTGCAAAATAACGAATTCTACAAACGGAGAAATCGAGTATTTTAGAGAGAAATTGGGGTTGTTAAAAATCTGGAAAATTGTGTTTAATTGACTAGTTAAATGAGTAAAATAACATACTGAAATTTGGACAAAAACGGAGAAACTTTTCTGAAACAGTTATCAATCACTGGTGCCAAACGATAAATTAGTGTTGTGTTTCCTATTTGGTTTTAGAGTTGCCCGTCCAATTCCCCTTTTTTTAATTTTTTTTGTTTTATTTTATTAACAGTTAGATATATATTTAGTATGATTTAGTAATTAATACAAAGTGTTGATTTTATACTTATTTATTTTATAATTTTGAATATTCTCTAATGATGATAGTATTTTAATGTGAGTATTTTTTTTTTTTAAAAGTATCATTAGGGTGATTATTTTAAATATGATAGTTTTGATTATTAATATATTTTAGAAGATTAATTACTTTATTTTATAAAATATTAGTTTTGAAATATTAGTAATATTTAGTAATTAAATTATGTTTAAAAAATGTTAAAACACTAATTTTAGTAATTATTGGTTTTATTTAAAAATAAATAAAGGGACCAATGGGTTTGACCATGGACTCTAATTGTTAATAAAATAAAACAACCAAATAAAAAAATGGAATTGGATGGGTAGCTCTAAAACCAAAGTGGAAACACAACAACAACCTATCGTTTGCCATTGGTGATCGATAACTATTCCAGAAAAGTTTTTCCGTTTTCGTCCAAATATCAGTTGTTTTACTCATTTAACTAGTCAATTAAACACAATTTTCCAGATTTTTAACAATTTGAATTGTCCGTCCACCGGGATGGTGGCATAGTATCAAGTCTCCTAACCAAGTATTTCAGAGTTAGAATGGTACCACATTGTGAAGTAGAGTCTAAGCTCATGCATAGCATTGCATTTTCTTGTGATTGTTTTGTTCTGATTAATATGTATTATGTGTGATAATAACTTCTGCGATGATTTGATGTTACAGTGAAGTATATTGATTTTCCTTGATTTTGACTATATAATGTGATGTTTTTCCTTGAAGAATGTTTGTGTAATGATATGGTTTATTGATGATTAATTGTGTGTTCCTCTTATTTATATTATATTATCAACATTATTTCAAAACTCACTTTTTTCGTTGTTTGTGTTTAACTGGTTTGGCCCTGCGTTTGTGAAATCGCAGTTATTACAGGCTAATGAGTCTCGAAGTTCAAGTTTAGGAGAAACCTCGCTCTGATATGTGATATCGGGAATTAAGAGTTGTAATGTGTATTTTACTTATGTTATTACAAATGACTTTTTATATGAAAACTTAGTACGAGTAAGTCTTGGGAATTAAATAAATAAATTCTAGTTAAATCAAGTTCATTGATTTTACATTGTTTTAATTGAGAAACAAAGTTGAATTGTTACATGTGTATTTAAAGAAACGTGATATCCTAAATTAGAGATTAAAGTTTTTATTCTCTTTAACAGATTTTCTTTATCCGCTGTAAGTTTTTTTCAAATAATATAGTATATATTATTATAAATATTATTTTGGGGTTTAGGGTGTCACAAAGAGCCTTGAACCATGAATAAATTGTATTTTTTTAAGTGTTCGTGTTTTAATTATTGAAATATAATTAAAATATGAAATTAAGTTTATAATAATAATTATGTTTTTTTATTGTTAGTTTTTAAATCATAGAGATGTATGAATCATAATATGCAAAATTATTATATAAAAATTACAGAGAGTCGTTTACGGCTAAAGTTAGTTTTTTTGGTATATTATAATTTTTGTTCACCAAATTCATCTTATTCAAAGCGTCTTGGACATAAGTATGGACAAATTGTATTTTTTTTTTTAAGTGTTTGTCATTTTTTCTTCTCGTTTTTGTTATTTATTATTTTTTTATACATGTATTAAACTAAAAAAAAAATATTTTGAATATTGTTTGAATGAATTATTGGTGTGAATCATAAACAACACCGTGTGAAACCATGTTGTGATACGTGCTTATGGCCTAACAACTACTAAAACAAATTTGTTATGTTATGTTTATAAATAGTTAACTATAAATCTAAGAGAATAAATGAATTGAAAATATCATTTTGTGGTTTAAGAATTCAAAAGTGTTCAAAAGGGCCAAAAGAGAAAAACAAATGAATTGTATCCAAAATAAAATGTGTTGTCCATATTAAATTAGAATAGAGAGACATAGATAAAAAAAAAACAAAAAAAAATAGAAGATGAATAAAATTAAATAGAGAAAGAAAATGACCTAGGCATAATAGATTATAATTGAGAAACATATTAGATTATAACTAAAAGACATAAAATTTAAGTGGAGAGAAATGACCTGATTTGACACAACTGAGAAAGCCACCAAGAGGTTATACCATCTCACATATCTGAGTGATAATTTGGGTAAGAATTTAGAAGTCATGAATGATCTAATGGTATGTAAGCCACAAAACTGTATCTAAAATGTGTCCCCATTAAAGTTTAAGAATAAATCGAAATAATGATTTATGAGATAATGATGTATTTTGTTACCAATCAATCTGAATATACAAATTTAGAAAGTGAGAAGTTATGTATTGGTAATGTAAAATGGAGGAGCTATGTATATGTACTTTGTATACAATAGTTAGAGTAAAAGATGACCAAGAGAAAGAGTGAAAGTAGAAGTCAGAATGTAGAGTGAAAGTACTTTGTATCATGATAATATTTTTTTGAATATTTTGATATAACATGATGTGTTATGATATAATTTTATTATAATTATTTGTGTGTTTTTGTTATATATATATATATA
>NC_021161.2:51431119-51448893 GCF_000331145.2 Cicer arietinum
ATATATATATATATATTATAATAGCAACATAATTTCAAAAACTCACTTTTTTTATTTTTTGTGTGTGCATATTTCAAAATACAGTTATTTCAAATTGTCATTTAGTGATCCATACTTTGATAAATGATAGTAGATCTTAAAATCATCCATTGTATTTTATGGAGTTTTGAACTAAAATTATATTTTGTAAATTATCATCTATAATTATTATTTTATAATTTATGAATTTGGAAGACGAAAGGGAATAATAATTTGTCAAAAAGTGAACCCCTCATTTTCAAATTCAAACCCCTTACCATATTGGGCCTTTTGGGCCGAGTCAGAAAAACGGCCCAACCATCATAAACGAGTTTGTGAATGAGAAGAGCGAGTGTACGATAATGTTTCGTTATGAGATTGAGAAGACGATTGCTAGGATCTGGTTGGAACCTTCTAGAAGAAGTTCGGTAATCTTCTTCTTCTTCTTCTTCTTCTTCTTCTTCTTCTTCTTTCTTCTCTCTTTTCATTATTTTTAATTTTCAATTATTTTACAGAAACGGTAAAATCGATGGATCTTTGTGGTGTTAACGTGAAGAACCTTTTCCACACAAATTCATTTTGCTACAGACCAATTTCGTCCTCCACCAAATCTCGGATTTCTTCATCCTCTACAGTTTTTGAGATCACAAGAGTTTTGAGGCACACAAACTCCTCACAGTATCGCTCATTTGTTGTCACTGCTTCCAAAAACAAGAATAATCATAACAACAACTCTTCCTCTGGTCTCTTTTTTTTTTATCTCTTTTCTTTTACTCTTCATTCATTAATTAATGTGCATTATAATATATCTTGCTTGCTTCATGAAATTGAAAATAGGTTATTGTGCTTCTAGGGAATTTTATGATTTCTTCAATTCATTCGTTTTAGCTCTGAGAACAAGAAATATTAGGGCTCGTTTAATTTGTGAAAACATTTTTTGTTTTCATTTCTTAAATCTTGTGCTAATTTTACTGAGGGAAGAGATTTTATGAAGTGACCAATTGTCTTCATTTCTAGATACAATAAAAATGCCAAAAGAGTGTTTTCAGTATTTCCTTTGCGGATATGTTTATCATTACAGATAATGGTGAACAGTCTATTCCAGAAGGAGATGGTATTAAAGGCAAAAAGAATGGTGATAAATCAAATGACAACTCCGAGAAGAGTCATCATATTAAACTGGATTGGCGTGAATTCAGAGCAAAACTATATAGAGATGAGCAGGTGATGAATTCATTGTTAAATGGGATCTATATCTGCCATGTATTCTCTTATTAACCGGTAGCTCTTTTTAAGTGGACGTAGTCAATTTAATGAATTTTGAAACAATGTGTTTTGAAATATCTTCTGAGATAAGAATGTTAGATAGATACACACGGTTACACAAGGGAAGATAAGAAAAGGGGTAGAATCTTGTCATAGGTGGTTTGGACATTTATGGAAAAATCCATAGAAGCACCATTAAGAAGGGTTGATCAGATGGAAGCTAGTCCAATAGTTAGAGGTAGAGAGAGATTAAAAAAACAATAGGATAGACTATTCAAAGATTTGGAAGTTCATGGTCTATGTCTAATTGCTAACTTAATACATGATAGAGAATTATGGTGTTGTTTGATTCATTTAGCTGATAAAGGTATTGCAAGGTTTGTAAAATATGTGTTTATATTCATTGTATCTGTCTCATTAAGGTGTTTATTGTCTAATGATTTATATGGTGACCAGGTTATAGGTTATAGAAAAATGCAGCATTTTGTTCATTTTATTTTGGGCTTGTTTGGTGTAAGAATATGTCTTTTATTTTCTCTAATATTTGCAAGTACTACCTAGTTTTCACTTTGTTGTTTTAAAAGATTTATACAATAATTGGTAAAAATAGGAAATGAAAACATATTTGAAAGTAAGAAAAAGGGAAACTATGTGACTTTTTTCATAATTATTAGTGAAAATAGAAAATGATAACAAGAAACAAATTTTCAAAGTATTTTCGCTTTTTGCGTTCTATGTAACTATACTAGAAGTTCTTTTAATTATTGATGTAGAAGCTATTGGTTATAATTAGCCATATTTAAGAAGCAGCACTACACTTGATGCTAGGTTTCATTAACTGAGTTTTTATTGACTTAATTAACAGAAAGAAATAGCAGATACTGACACACACAAACAAGGTGGGACATTACACAATTCTAAACCTCTTGGAACAAAGTGGGCTCATCCTATTCATGTGCCCGAGACTGGCTGTGTACTTGTGGCTACTGAAAAGCTTGACGGTGTTCACACCTTTGAAAGAACTGTTGTTCTCCTTCTCAGAACTGGAACTAGACACCCACAAGAAGGGCCTTTCGGAATTGTCATCAACCGTCCTCATCACAAAAAGATTAAGCACATGAAACCTAGAAATCATGGTTTATTAACCACCTTCTCTGACTGTTATCTACATTTTGGTGGACCTCTTGAGGCAATAATGTTTTTGCTAAAATCAGGGGATAATTTGAAACTTCCAGGATTTGAACAGGTAGTCCCTGGGCTGTGTTTTGGAGCTCGAAACAGTTTGGATGATGCAGCAGGGCTGGTGAAGAAGGGGATTCTGAAGCCTCATAATTTCAGTTTCTTTGTGGGTTATGCTGGATGGCAAATGGATCAGTTGATAGATGAGATTGAGTCAGATTATTGGTATGTAGCTGCATGTAGCTCAAGTTTGCTATGTGGGGCTTTGTCAGATTCTTCTGAAGGTTTGTGGGAGGAGATTTTGCAGCTGATGGGTGGCCAATACTCAGAATTGAGCCAGAAGCCAAAGCAAGACCCATAGCCTAGGAGGTAAAATGGCGGTGTTACGAATCTATGTGCAGTGGAAGTTCGCATTTATGTCAGTCAAATAAAAGGAGGAATGATACTTTTTGTAAGTATGCTTGATTGATAGTAGTAGTTGCATGTAAGTATGAGATTAGTTTTGCATTAGTCGTAGTTGTATCCAAAGAACAAACACAACAAATGTCTGCAGTGAAAAAAACCCAACAATAACCGGTAATCTTGTCATTTTGCAGAGAATTACTAGCTTTAGTTTGTTTATGCAACTTGATAAACATGTATTGTGTTTAGTACGAATGAATGAAAATTGTAAAGTCACTTCATTTGATTTGTGTGGACAATTTTCTTAACTGCTGTATTGTTAACTTTATCACTGATTTCATATAGTGATGGTTTTGAACAGTCACAGCCTTTGTGACCACACGCAGTCAATTACGGGCAGCTATAATTTAAAGGTTGGAATTTTTGTTTAAAAAGAATTAAAATTTAGATAATTCAATCTTGATCAGACGGCAGAGATTTTGACTTATTGCACGTAATCTATATATACCCAGTTACAAGCCTTCTTAATTAGGAATCAGGTGTGGGGTGGGTGTTAACATATTACTTTGTCATAAACCTCCCTAATAATAATAATAATAATAAAAGCAACATATTACAACATGTATATATTGGCTAAAAATCATTTGTTGCAGAATATAACATTCCTAAATTACAAACATGTTCATGGTTTGTACACAGGAGTAATCACCTCAATATTTCTGCTAAAATGATAGTAAACATTACCTATATCTCATTTTAATCATATCAATAATTTGATCCAGGAGAATCCCATGTGTCAGGTATAATTTGATGAAGTGAACAACATTCTTGATTAGATCCATTAGAACAACATTTAGAAGCAAAAATGTCCATTTCTTGTTGTTCACGTGCATTCATCACTCCTTCAATTGTCTCCAAAACTTCTCCAACATTAGGCCTATTTTCTTGTAACCTTGACACACACATAAGAGCTATGTTCAACAATGAAAATGCACCTTGTTGATCATTTTCCCTAACTTCCTTATCAAATACTTCACCTGTCCATTCCTCTCTAACCATTGATCTCACCCATTTAACAATATCTATTCTACTAACTTCTATGCTTTGTCCTGTTAATAGTTCTAGTAGAATCACTCCAAAGCTATAAACATCACTTTTTTGTGTTAAATTCTTTTCAGGAGGTGTGTATCCATTTGAGGAAAAGAAGGTTCCTTGATTTGTGTCAAAGAATTTTGATAAACCATGTTCACTTATTAGTGCTTCATTTTTTTCATCAAGAAGGATATTTGATAGCTTGAGGTTTCCATGAGGGATATTAATGACTTCACTTTCATCTAATTTCTTATATATGAAGGCTAAACCCCTTGCAATTCCACATGCTATATTTAGACGAAGTTTCCATGGAAATTTTTTTCTACCTGCTATATAATCTGCACAAATAGTTAAATACGAAACAATATCTCTTTGTTAATATTATCAATTGTTTATATTATAACAATGTTAAAATGTGTGGTTTCATCAGTGTTGTGCAAATTATCAAGGTTGCAATGAATTTGGATTTTCTCTAATCAATAATTGGGGTAGATAGTTGAAGTCAAGTGAGCAAAAGGTTAAAAATGTCTCAGAAGTTAAAAGACCGAGATTCAAATCATAATAAAGGAAAAATAATACGAACATAATATTTTTTTATCTGTAAACGAAATGATAAATATCACAAGAAACTCACACACACAAATGCGAGGTCTCGAATTCGAATTTATGACATAATATTCAACTTAACAATATAAATTTTTTTCAGTTGAAGTAGGTCTTAAAGACATTGACATAACAATTAGTATACAAATATTTGTTGATAAAAAAAAAAAAAAAAAAAACCATGCATTCACTATAGTTAGCAACTCATAACTGATAGATGTTCGATGACTCGCATTTTAAGTTTTTATTTCGAAACTGATTTGATGAAGTTAAAATGTGTGTCGTTTCATCTTTAATTAAATGATTCCAATTTATGTTTGGATATCTTTAGTTTGACGGATGTATGTGTGCACACAAATACAAATATACAATACTTGTTTTTGATAATTTAAATGTGGTTATGTAAAATCTTGCAACTAATGAAAATTTAACAATCGTTACTTACCATTTAAAAGATTGAGCAGACTTCCATTGCTTTGATATTTGTAAATGATGAGTTTTTCTTCTTTGGTAGAACGGTAACCAACAAGTTGAAGAATATTTGAATGTTTCACTTTGCTTATCTTCCTCAATGTTTCTCCAAATTCATCACAAGATACCTGCAAATTCTTTAACCTTTTGACAACATATTCAACATCATTCTCAAGTTTCACCTTGAAAAGACTACTCCAAAAATTTTCACTTCTCAAATCAGCTTTTGCTCTTAGTAGATCTTCCAATTTGAACCTTTCATGATCTTCAACAAAGAACACAAGTTCTGAATCATTATTATTATTACTATTAATATCTCTTCCTTTTATTTTCACCTCATGAGTTGTAACCTTTTTTATAGGAGAAACAATATGGCTTTTCTTTACATCACTCTCTAATTCCATTAACTTTGATGATTTCTTTACTATAAAGTATAGAGATGACAAAATCAATCCAATTCCCAAAACTAACCCCACTAAAATTTCAATATTGGTATACCATGGTTTCTTTGAATTTTCATTTGTGTTATAAGTTAAAGGACTAGGTGTTGGTTGAATTGTAACTACATCATTTTTGGTCTCTAATTTACTAATTGGTGCCAAATAATTGGTAAATAGATTCCTATATTCTTCTTTACTAGAAAAATTATTGTTAGATACATCTAAACTCTTAAGATATTTCAATCTTGTTAAAGCCTTTGGTAACCTACCACTCAATTGATTATTGGTTACATTTAAATGTACCAATTTTCTACAATGCAAAATTGAGCTTGGAATAGTCCCTCTAATATTATTGTTAGCTAAACTAACAAATTTAAGCTTTTGGAGTTTGCATAGTGAATTTGCATCAAATATGCCACTAAGGTTCAAATTATCAAGCCTTATCTCAACAATATTGGTAGCATTTGAGTTGCATCTTACACCATTCAACTTGATCAAACATGGATGTTGTGGCGGCGGCAACGACGACGAGACAACTATGTTGCTAATGTTGAGTACATTATTGTGATCAATAGCCTTAAGGAAACTGAAGAAAGAATCAGATTCTGATGATAAAAACTCACTTCCTGAACAGAACATGGTCATAAAGAAAGAAATTAGGAAAGAAAAGAAAAATAATCTTCTTAGAAATTGAATCATTGTAAATTCTGTTGTGTCCTGCATTTTTTGTGACCCTCTTGTGTTGTGTTGTTAAAGGGTAATTTGAATGAATCATGGTTCTATATTGTTTAGCACTATGGATAAAGGACATGTCTAGTCTTTCTAGAATTAAACGATATATGTTTTTGTCTCTAAGTTGTAACACTTGTTATTATCGTTGCTTTATGTCTCTATGTGCAATGTAAAAACAAGACATAACGTGTGTGATGCATAAGACGGATCAATGTGATCCTTTGCTGCCAAAATATATGTTATTGATAGAGAGCCTCTTTGTTAAATTTATAAATAAATAATAATAGTAATAATATGCAAATTCATAATTGAGGAATTATTTGTTAGAGATGTTTACAAAAGTAGAAGTTATTGTGTTTTCTGGGTAATGAAAATCAGGTTGTTGATAATATTTTCTCTTTATTTATTATTTTTTATAAGTTAGTTTCATTTTTATTATAGTTAGTTGAGTTTAATAAGAGATATTTGAAAGATATTCGTCCTATATATATTCTCTCGTTATAATATTTTGTTCAATCAATTAATTAATAAGATCTAAACTCTTGTAATTTATCATCTATTCCGTAGTCAAAATCAAGTTTTAGTATAATTTTTTTCTTGTAATCTTACTATTCATTTAAACTTCTGTATTTACAATCTTGTTCATGTTTATCTAATTAGATAATAAAACTTAATTTTAAATTTGAATCAAATGAAAATTGACATAATCTTAATTTAGGTCAAATATTATCTTATCTTTTAACCAATCTCAACAAATCAAAACTAAACAAATCCTAATTCAAATTTTAATAAAAAATATAGTATTAAAATAAAAATAACAATACTAAATGATAAAATTTCGTCCACAACTTCAAGTTTAATGAAAATCAACTATAGCAATTTTTTTCAAAAAGCAAAACAAATATATTAACAAAACTTTAACATTTTTTTTCAAAAAGCAAAATAAATATATTAACAAAACTTATTCAAAGCACATGATGGGTCTAGAACATAATCAAACAGCTATACAATATACATAGTCCAACATCAATGAACTAATATGACCACCGACTCCAATTAATGTTCATCCCTCTCCATTCTCCCTCTTCAATTTTGTGCATCCTCCTCTAATACGTTATTGGAAACTAAGATCTTATAATATATTTTACATAATTGAGAGTTATAATTAGATAAAAATGAACAAATATAAAGAATTGGACGAACATTCACCGTTAAGAAATTATTGCATTACAAAACAATTCATAAACATTTTAGAAAATGGGTCCACCATTGGTGAGAGGTCCTAATTTCCTTTCTTGGATGTCTTTGTTGGGGACTATCATAAAAAATATAATAATAAAAAAAGTCTTGATAATACGTGTTCTCATGACATTAAGTCATATTTGTTAAAATTCTAAAAGTAAAAACTTTTTGTTGAAAAAAATAATTTTTAAATTTTTAAAAATTAAATATACACTTTTCAAAATAAATTTTCTATATTTTATTTCTTACCATATACTTCAACGAATTATGTTAACATTTGTCTAATAAGAATTATACTAAACTACAATGTTCTTAACACATACACTCTAATTAGTTGAAACTTCAAGATGCTGCTAAATTTATGTGAGGCCTAGTTAAACATTAGGTGTTGAGAAGAATGTGTTATAGCCTATTTGCTATTGTATTGGCATGCAACACATGTTTTAAAAACCAATTTACATTCCATGAACTTACAATTATTTTCTTTTAACTTTATAGTAAATTTATTTTTCCCGTTCATATTTTTTCCTTTCTAAGGAATATTGAACACCGACCAACCAGGATTGGCAAAACATTAAATAGGTGACATAGCCAAAGGAGACTACAATAATATCCCAACAATTTTTTATAAATAATTTCCCAAAAAGTTGAGTGGGATTGCATGATGCAAGTCTACATAATATGGCCCTTTAGTTCATAACACTTCTCTTCATCATTAAGATGACCTTAGCTTTACTCCAATAGACGTTGATCTAATTTTTAAAATGTGCAACAACTCATTATGGTCGTTGAAATTACCATCTATTTGCTGGCCTCCAAACATATTGCTCAAATTGCATTCAAACCTTTGACTTTATTGATTTCTTTGACTTCAAATCAAATTTAGTAAAACCTTTTTCACACTCACATTGCTCCTCTTTGCTTCCCAATCTCATTTTCATAATTGAAGGGTATAATGAGATAGAGAGATAATTATAAATATCCTTTTGATTTGCAAATAAATATCTTGTGATTTTAATTTTTGGGGAAGTAGATTTTGGAGTTTTATTTGGTTAACCATAAAAAAAGGTTAGTTTTTATTAAAAGACATTCAAAGAAAATATCATTATACAATTGGACAAAATCATTAACTCTAAAATTACATTTCTTCAATTATCTCAGAAGCTGAGAATCCTAAAATTATAAAAATAAGTAAAAGCTAAAACTTTTCATACGGAAAATACAATTTTCATATTCCTTTTATAAGATTATTACATTTAAGCATTAGTAAAAGAATTGATTTTCAAAATTTGGGGGATGCATACACGTTTGATCTAAAGATATATAAACATTTATTTTGGAATCATACAATTCATTCAATATATAGATGCTTCACAATTCATCTAGATAATCTTCTATGTACAAAATGACAACATCCCCAATTAATCCCTCCCCTCCCCAATATTCAGCCATATCCAAAGGGAAAAATTCAAAACAAATCACATAATCAATAGCCTCCCCCAGATTGCAAATTGACATAAAAACTAAAAAAAAAAAAAGTAAGCAAATCAAATTAAAAAAATTAAACTAAGTCATCCACATAATTTATCATATTAAGGACTGTTTTAGTATGAACCAACAGATTCATACTCATTTTCGTCGTCATCATCATCGATAACCTCATCAAAGAAAGGATCTTTGAGAAGTTCATCAGCAGAAGGTCTAGCCCTTGGTTGAGCAAGACACTTTTCAATGAAAGCCTTTACCTCTGAATCTTTGACTTTGTTCAATGCAGCAGGTCTCAAACCAGAAGAAACTTTCTTGTATATTTTTGCAACATTGTCACACTCACTATATGGAATTTCCAACGTAACCATCTCTAGTACACACATACCAAATGAGTATATGTCCACTGATTCTGTGTAGTCTTCATCATATAATTCTGGAGCCATAAACTCTGGTGTACCAAGAATTGTGTGTGCAACGTGATTCGCTCCAACAATTGCTGCCAAACCTAAGTCACCAATCTTAACCTGGTCGCATTGGAATGAAAGAAAATTGTTAATAAAACATTTTTGGTTATTACTATTACATAATGTTTTTATGTAATGAATTGCAGGTGTGTTCCTTATTATATCTAGCCGATTAATAGAAGTGTCAGTTCGGTGTCCAAGTCGTGTCCTCGACACATTGTTGGAGAAAAAAATATTTATGTATTTAGACAATTGAATGAAATGGACGTGTCTGGTATGAGTGTCGGACACTTGAACACAACTTCAATCATAAGTGTTGGGCATTACATAGTCATTGATGACGAAAACTAACCGTGTAATAAACAGAACAATTAAAAATTTGGCATTACATAGTCATTTATGTTCAAGGTGTGTCCCTTTTAGTATCTAGCCGAATGAAACTGTCGGCTATATTACGACATTCGAATGCAGTGTACATGTGTAATATGGTTGTAAGACACTCATACACGCCTTCGACGTGTAAAGTGTCGGTATTACGTAACACATTGATGTTGAAAATTAATGGTGCAATAAACAGAACAAATTATGAAAACAATATAATGTGATTACTTTTGCCTGGCTAATAAGAGACACAAAAACTTATCATCAATCAAGCAAAATATGACAGAAAATAAAAAAGAATTAGAACATTTACCTGGCCAACATTCCCATTAACAAACACATTACTGCAATTGAGATCTCTATGAATGATACAAGGCTCATGAGTGTGCAAATAATTCAACCCTTTCAAAATCTGCTTAGACCATTTCTTCAAAGCCTTCATAGAAACATGTCTATGTTTTTTCCTATACTCTCTCAAATTCCCACTAGTACACACCTCAGTGATGAAATTGAGTGTGTCACGTTGATCATCTCTCCAAACACTATAAAGAGCAATGATGTTTCTGTCTTTTAAGCTTCTCAATAACCTCACTTCAGAGTAAAGTCTTTCCACCATGGAAGGTTCATCAGAAAAGTTTCTTAGCTTCACTTGGTTCCAAGCTACCTCTATTCCTTCCTCTTGATCAAATGCACGGTACACTTTCTTCACAGCACCACACCCTAATAGCTCATTGTATCTACCATATCGACCGGTCGGATCAGTTTCCACAAATGGCTCGGAATCTTTGTCGGATGAATCGGGGTTAACACTCGGCATCTGTTACACCAATTATGATTTCGAGTTATAAACTATGAATCACTGATACAACAGACACCAGACACACGCCACTGACCAACATTTATTAATTTCAAAAATATTGATACACTGATCTGAAGTCAAAAACTAACCATGAAAAATTAAAAAACCAAAATCAAATCAAATCAAATCAAATCAAATCAAATCAAAATCATTGTGGAAAAACTAGTTCTGGAGTTTGTGCAATTCTGAAGGAACAAATTCAGCATGTTACTTAATTTTGTGGAAAAATACGGACAATTCCATTAAATTATAGTTAAAAACTTTCCTTTTAGATGGAAAATTAATAAATGAAAAGAAAAAAAATTGAACAAAATAAACTATTAATAAAAAAAAACTAATGCATGTATTCACATCTAGAAGCAAAGCAAAGTAAGAGTAACATATGAAATGATGAAAAATGAAGAGATAGAGAGTATGTAACTGAATAATTATGCAACATCCAAAAACAAAAAGACTTCAAATTTGAAACATTTAACAGAAATATTATAGTGAAAAAGAAAAGGATTATGATTAAGATAATTACCATGAAGAAAAGCGATTAGGTTGAACCCTGAAAATGAAGATGATGAAAGTCTGCAACTTTCGGCGGTAAAGAGAAGCTTTAAGAGAGAGAGAGATTTGTTAGCAAATGTATCTGACTATTTATACAGAAATCAAGGAGTCATAGTTGAAGGCTAATTTAATATTTACTTAAAAATCTCAACGGTTTTCTTATATATTTCCTTTTTCTTTTTCTTTTTCAATTTCAATACTATAATATATTCTGAAATTCATAATTTCATATAGTACTAGTTTTTTATTTTTTTTTCGTTTTGGCAAAAATGACGGAAAAACAAATTGATATATTGAAGAAGTTTGTTTTTAATTGTGAAAAAAAAAATTCAAAAACATTATTTGAATAAATAGTAGGTGGGAATGTTCTGATTAAATTTTCAGAAAAAAATTGCTAGAGACATTTGATAATCAGAAAATAAGTTTGAACCGATGGTTCTTTATACCTGGTGAAGATTTTATTATTGATTTTTTTTTTAAACTAAATAATAGAAAAACATTAGTTGAGTCAAAAAGAAAAAAGAAATTGTGAATAAAGTATAATATACTAAATTTTTTACATTTTAACATATTTATTATTTATTGTTTCTTATAAAAAATTATTATTTATTGTTTCTTATAAAAAAATTATTATTTATTATATGTATGTTCATATAATAGTAATCATTAATTTAATTATATTTGAATATTAATTTAATTTTTGTGACCTGATTAATTTAATTGCTAATAATTGACATTATTTATTTTATAAAACTATCAAATATTTCATTCTAAAATATATATTTTATTTTTAAAGAATTATTTTATGGGATTTTGAAAGAGTTTGATTCATCTAATTTCAATTGATTTAATTTCTTTAAAGTCAATCTATAAAAATATATTTTTATAAAAAAGAAATTAATATTTAAAACTTATAAGCAAACAACATATTTTAAATAATAAAATTAATATTATTGATTGTTAATATATAAATTAATAATTAATATTTGTGATTCAAACAAAATTGTAATTTGGTTTTTCTATAGTTTTTTGTTGGTGAGAAGTTTTCTTATAGTTTGTTAGTAGTATATGTTTCACCAAAGATTAATATTTGCTACTTTAGATTAGATTGATGAAATCTAAATTCTATATAGAGATTTTTTTTTTTTGTTAAAATATTGCTATTTTATTTTCTTTTAAATGAAAAAACTTTGGCTGGTCATAGTACTTGGGAAGTGGAATTAAATTAAGCATTTGATTTTTGCACGCGTTGTAAGTTATTGATGCATACACGTTTATTTTTTATTATTACAAAATGATGCATACACGTTTAGTCATATAATGTCATGTTTATTTTATTTTTCTTTTCTAAGAAGTGTATTCATAGAGCAAAGTCAAATACTACTATTTTATCAAAACAAAAAAAGTCAAATACTACTATATTACTACTACCAACAAACCAAACAAAAACTGTTTTATTTTTTAATGTCAACGACCCATTTGTTAAGATATTATTAAAAAATGATTTTAGAAACAATTTTTTATTAGTTATTAAATTTAATTATTAATATTACTCTGATCCTCTATTTAGTTGAAGTTAAATAGAGATAAGAATAGATATTATTTTAAATGAATTGTGTTTATTTTGGTTTTTAAAGAGAGAAAAAATAAGTTAATATAATTTAAAAATTATGTAAAATTATTTTTTTTAAATTAGTCATTAAATTTTAGTTCAACAGACAAATATTATATTGTTAAATTTAATATATTATTTCGAATTCGAACAAAATCTCAAATTTATATATATTTATAATAATGTTTATTATATATTTTAAGATAAAAAATAAAAAAAAAAATTATCTTAAATCAAATACAAAACTTTTAAAATATATCTCATTATCTTAAATCAAATACAAAACTATTTAAAATTTATCTCTATTGAATTATCTTCTTCCCATCTTCTTCAAACAAATACTTTTAGAGGGTTTAGTGGGTGAATATATGCAAATGCAAGCCATAGGTGGCAGCGCGTGTGGGACACAGGCCAAGATGGAGGAAGGGACAAAGATAGAGATGGTTGGATAAACCTTTATTCTAACTAATAAGGAAGAAAGTGCATGCTTCCTGGGACCATACCATGTAACAACTGGTTCAGTGTTGTGTGTTTGCCTTCTTAGAAATATATCTAGTAGTAATACATTAGGAATAAATAAATAAAGTGGCGAACAAATTTCATTTTGTAGCTTCAGAATCACTTTTCCATTGTTGGTGACAGCCATAAGTGGTTACCCTTTTCATTCTATGATATTATTTTTAACTTATTTTTTTTTAAGTATTATATAATTTTATTTTAATTACACTTAAATAAGGCGTGAGCTCAATTTATATATTCTATATAAATTTAATTTATTGTATATATAAATTTAATTTTATATAAATTGAATTTATGTAAATAATTTATTTGAGTATAATTAAGAAAGATAAGAGTGTAACTAATAGCAAAGTGTTGTTAATATTTAAGAGACAAAATGTTTGAAAAGACGAAGAAAACTTGCATAAATTTAAAGTTATATAATTTTGGAATTGATATTTTTGGTGAACATAAAGTTTTAATATTTATAACCAGAAAAGATTGTGATTGAACAAATTTGAAGGATACTCGTTTGTCTTAAATTAATCGTAAGTCAATTTAATGATTTCAAATAAATTAAAAAATATAATTGATATTAATTTTAAAAAGAGAAAGTATGATCGAATTACTTTAGAAAATTATCTTTGATATAGCAAAAGAAAAAGTTAATAAAATTGGTAGAAGATAGACTAAATAAATAGTATAAAAAAAATGATGGAATAAGATTACCATTCAAAAGATTCGTCGTTACAAGAATACGAAATAGGCGGGGTCGAGCTAGACTTTGGTAAGTCTGAATTACTAAAAAATTCAAGGCCTAAGCCTAGCATGTGACAAATTATAAGTTTACTTTTTATATCTGAGTCTGGACTTGATAGAAGCTGTTAGGCAACTTGAGAGCGTTTTTCATTTTAATATTTTTGAATAAATAATCAAATATATATATAAATAGATTAATAAGTTAATATGTCAATAAAATTAAGTTATATTTTGATATTTAACATCATATTTTGAAGAATAGGATTTTATATACATCATACTTAAATCATATTTTATAATAATATATATTTAAATATGTCAAAAATTAAATAAGGTTAATATGCATAAATTACTAAAAATTAAATATATATATATATATATATATATATATATATATATATATATATATATATAACAAAAAGATGGGCCTAATAGGTATAAAAAATTTATTATATGGCATGTAGCATAACCTTTTTAATCAAATAGGTTTTTTTTTTAAATTTGACCTTCTATTTACAAATAAAATCTAACATGACATAAACTTGACATAAATTAAACAGTAGACCCTTGTTGTCTAGCCTATTTTCACCTTACTCGTAAAAACAAAATGTACAAGAAATATTTAACATTGAGTAAAAACAAACACATTCAAACATTTAAAAAAAATACATATTTATTCTAAAATAAATTTTAAGTCATAAAAGAATGTAAAAATGTTTGAAATTACGCATTTAATAGATTACAAATAAAACTAATTGTTAATAATGATCGAGATTTGTGATTTTCCTTGACTCTACGGACGTTCCCTTAATAAAAAAAAAATTATTATAAAAAATGTAAAACAAGTTATGTGACAAGCACGTTAAGGAAAAACATACAAGGAAAAAGAACCATTTTTCTTACTAAGTTACTAATAAACAAAAATTAATTACTAAAAAAGTCTCTTTGGGTAAAAATAAACAAATAAAAGTAATTTTATCAACAGCAAAAAAAACACAAACAAAAGTAATTATTAAAGCTATTTTATAGCATAAAAAAATTTCCTTATGTGAAATAAGTCTATGTTTTTCTCTCTCTCTCTCTCTTTCTTTTAATAAAAATGCTTAATTGCAGTTTTAGTCACCCTATTTTAGCTGAATCACGAAAGTAGTCCCCCCATTTTGTTTCTCCTCAGTTTTGGTCCCCAAACAGAATTTTAGTCCAAAACTTGATGAAATTTCATTTTTTTTGCATTTATTTAAGTCACACAATACCTCAAGATCTCATATCTAACAATTGTACCTGAAATCTATGATCATAAATGATATAGTACGGCTTTAAAAAATGAAATTTCATCAAGTTTTGGACCAAAATTCTGTTTGGAGGACCAAAACTGAGGAGAAACAAAATGGGAGGACTACTTTCGCGATTCAGTTAAAATATGGGGACCAAAACTGTAATTAAGCCTAATAAAAAAGTGTCTCGTTTCTCTTATATATAGAACCTCAACTAATATTTAATTGATTAATGGGATTGAATCTAATGAAGAAATTATACTTTCACACCATAGTAAATCCATGTTTGCATCTTATTTAGTGTTCATTGCATTTCAAATAAAATTATCACCAATTGAGGGAATTTATGAAAATCCCCAAAAAAAAAACTCTTATCGACGCTATTTTGGGTTACGAGCTTCAATATGTTCAATGGTGAACCCCTCTCTTTGTTTTTTTTTTTTCAAATGAAAAACCTCTCTATTACTTGTTACTCTCTCCATTTTATTTTTATAAAAAAGCAATCAAATAGATAATTATTCATGTATTTGGTTTATAATTCCTAAAAAAAATATCGGTTAATTAATATATTTTGGTGTAGCATTTTTTTCTTCCAATTATACTATTTCTTTAAATTATTTTATTTATAATTTTATTCTTCCTTTACAATTAAATACATGATTTTTTTAAAATAATATTTTAATAACTTTATTATTTGTATCGAGAAAAACCGAAAAACACACTAGTCGGTTATAATTTGCACAATTTTATATATGGTTTTTATTCTTAAAATTGGCATTAAATTACTCTATTATTTATTAAATGCTAAACTTTTTGTGAATATCATATGCCTTTATGCCCTATCTTTGGGACCATGTTGTATATCTCTAAATCAGATATTTTTTATGTACGTGTAGGTGCACCCCTTCACATAAAATTTTCTCAAATAATTAAAGCTTAATAAAAAGTGTACTTTAGAAAGCCACTATCATGTGTAATATACATTATACTATAGTAGCTACTAGCTAGGTGAATACACAACAGTAACACACCTTATATTTTGATTTTTTTTATAATTTTTTTGACGAAATTATGATTTTGATATTTGATTTACAACCACACCGCATTGGGCTTATCTTTTGCATTGCATGGATTTATTGATACACGAAGGAACATGTGATAAGAACAACTTAGCTTAATGTTGCAACTATAGCATATAGTATTAATTGTATTATGATACTAAAGTCACGTGAAATCATTGCTGGTTATATACATTCTTTCATATGGACGCATTAATATTATATATAGTTAGATCGAATATCTTGAAAAGAAAACAAAATTTTTAGTTGCTGATTTTACAACATCCCTTACAATGGTTTATAAGTTTTTCTTTTGTTCTAATACTATGAAGCAAAATATAAGTATCGAACCATAGAAAAAATTGATTTTGATATTTTATAATTTAAAAATTATTTTTTAGAAATTTAAAGAAAATAAAAATTTATTTTGTATTTTATCTACCGTAGTGAAAATTATTTTTAAAAAAATTAATTCAAAAAATATTTTTTTTGAGAAGTTAATAAAAACAGTTTCTCGAAAAGTTAGTTTTTAGTTTATTTTTCAATTTTTCAGTTTCTTTAAAATTGTAACAACAAACAAATGCAAACTTTTAAAAATAATTATTTTGTTTTAATATTTAATTATTTTTTAAAAAATCAGTAACTCTCTAAGTCGTACCAGAAATTGTTTGTGATTCTTGTGAAGATGGGAGATCGCTTGCATGTGACATATTAATATTGAATACCTTTCTGTTCCATTTGGTACTCAAAGCATATGGTTTCTCGATGTAAGAATAATGTGATTCTTTCCATTTAAAAAATGCCATGTTTTACAGGGAAATTCCGGTTATAGTTTGAGTTATTAATCATGCGTCGAATCCTAGAGCGAATACTTGATTTAATATTATTAAAATAATATTAAATTAGTTCGTAATTCGTGCGTCGCACGGAAACAACGATTTTAATAAATAAATTATTATATTAATTTATATATATATATATATATATATATATATATCAAATTTTATAAATTTTATTTTATTGATATTAAAAAAATAAGTTGACTTAAAAAATAATTTAAAATTAAAAAATAAAAAAAAATCTAATTATAACTTAACTTAAAAACTACTTTCTTATATGTTCAATGTTATTGATGAAAAGTATGACTCCAACACCATGTCTTATTTTTTAATTCTACACAAAATCTTATTTCTTTCCAAAAAACTTATTACAAAACAATACTTTTAATTTTAAACAAATAAAAACAATAATTATTAAAAAATATTAAATAATTAGATTAGATGAAATAAGAATTTTTAAAATAATGGACATGGACATATATAAAATAAGTAAATGTAAAGATGAGTAAGTAACTTAATAATGAATTTTTATTTTTATTATTCAG
>NC_021161.2:51450018-51461344 GCF_000331145.2 Cicer arietinum
TAACTAGCCACTAAATTCTCAACAGTTAAACCTCAAGTAGTGGTGTAGTGTATTTTTAATTCATTCTTTTTATTTTTATTCTTTTATTTTTTTAATTGGCCACTAACTTTTCAACTGACCCATGTACAAAGTCGTGTAACATAAGTTTAATTTTATTCTAAAAAAAGAGATATTATATTGTATAGATTACCTTTCAATTGGTCACTCAATTCTCAACCGTGAAATGTGAAATGTCAGGTCGTGCATTATATTTTATTTTTAATTGGTCATTCACTTCTGCATTTCTCATGTAATAGAAGTTTTATTTTTGTCTTAAAAAAATCTTTTATTTTTAATTTTTTAATTGACCATTAAATTCTATCGTGGACAAAGATCGTGATGTAACAGAAGTTTTATGCTTTTCTTAAAAAAAAAACTTTTTATTTTTAATTCATTCTTTTTATTTTTATTCTTTTATTTTTTTAATTGGCCATTAACTTCTCAAGAATAAACACGTATTATTTCTATTAATAGAAACTTATATTTTCTTAACACTCTAGTTTATTGACACGTGTCAAACTTGCCAATTTATCATGTTTGCTTTATTATAATGTATAGATTTATATGTTGAAAATGATTTTTTTAATATCATTTTAGAGTTTAATATATAATTATGTTAAAACAATTTATCTTTTTTACATAGACATAGAAGTATATGAAATATGTATTCACTCCATCTTATAATATAAACAAAAATGAATTAAATAAAGTAAATATATGTGATTCAAAATTTAGATTATTTATTATTAAACAAATAGAATATCTATTATATATTTTTTTAATAAAAAATATTTACACATATACCTTATGAATCACGTAGATATACACCAAGGAGAAGAGAAGTATGATAATTTGAATTTAAGACTCATGTTTTAAATATGGGAAAAGTCAACAATTGTTTCAAACACATTTGTTAAAATATTAAAAAGTGAAAATATAATATTTGAATTAGTTTATTTAACTCTTTGAAATTATTATTTTCAATTTTTTTCCGCATAAAACATATTTTTTATTTATTTCTTTTAATTACTTGATAAATGTCTTAGGGTACTTATTAATCTAATTATTCAAATATAACCATGGGTGTAATGTATCCTGCCAATTAAAGCGTAGAACAAACCAATGACCCCATAAATGTGAATAATCATCAATTTATTCAGTTTTAATTAATTTGTATTTTCTAGTCTTTATTAATTTGTACGTTTTAATTAGTTTATTTTCTGTTTGGGCTCTATTTAGTTTTACTTTTTAGGCCCAACGTTTGTGTTGGTTTTATATTTTCGCTTCTATTAGTTTTTCTTCTTATTGGGCCTGACCCAACTAAAATAAAAATACTCATATACTGGTTTTATTATTTGGTTTTTCCATTTGGAATCTTTTTCTTTGAGAGAAAAACTATTATGTTCACTAGTGTAAATTAATTTTATACCAACATTCAATAAAAAAGTATTGAGTAATTAATTTTAATAAGTGGTTATTAAATGAAAATAAATGATAAGGTGGATGGTTCAGATTGAACGATAGTGCAAAACATTTTATATTATTAATATATTGTATTTTTTTTTAATTATTCTTGCATAAACGTGTTTATCTTTCTCTTTTCTTTCTTTACATGATTTACATGATATCAGTAAACATTACTTTTCATTGTTTTCTATACAACCCTAATTTGTAATGCCTCGTGACCCTGGTGACTAAATTGATCTAATTTTGTCTTCAATGATAAACAACTCAAATTTCATCCCCTTCCAATTATCAGTGAAGTAGAGTATTTTAGTGAATTTTAAAAAATAAATAAGGATATATATATATATAAAAACCTAAATGTGGGGGTACTTTGATAAAACTTTGAAAATTCTAATGTTGTTGGTCCTTTTCCTTTCCCTCAGTGTTCTTCTAAAGCTGCAATTAAAATACTCAATACAACCTAATCATCACCGCAATATATTTCACAACAATAACAACAACAACAAAATTACAAGTACTATTCATTGAATTTCATATTGAAGAATGAAATCCATTAACATATAAACATTATTTGAAACCAGAATAAATGGCGACATCAAAAACCATCTCAGCAGCTCTAAAACTCGTTGACAACAAAAAAGACAATCTCAAAAAAGCATACGATGATCTTCAATCTCACTCTTCTCTCTTCTCTTCCTTCCCTCTTTCATGGTCCCACATCGATTCTCACTTCACTTCAATCCACAATTCTCTCTCTCAACGTTTCCTCCATCTTCAATCCCTCGAATCGCAATTCCAACTAAATCACAACGACCCATCAACTTCCCCTTCCAAAAAACCCAAACCTGAACCCAAAGTTTCAAACTTATCATCATTCCCTAACGACCCATCTTCGTTTTCTAACCCTACAACGCAAAACGGTACCGTTTCAGTCTCTGTAACTCATTTAGAACCTTTGAGTAAATTCTGCAAGGAAAGTGATGGAAAAGGGTTGAGGGATTACATTGGTGAGAATTTTAAGGATAAGGTGATAATCAAAGATGAAATTCAGAAAGCTTTCAAATGTGCCTCTGATCCTGCTGCAATGATTCTTGATTCAATGGATGGTGTTTTTGATGCAAATGAAATGAAAGATGGAAAAGAACCTCGTTTGATTAAAAAATGTTGTGAATTTTTGTTTCAACAGTTGAGGGTTTTTTCTCCTTATGTTAGTTTTGATGTTAAGAAGAAAGCTAAGAGATTGTTTTCTGAGTGGAAAGTTAACTTGGTGAATGAGATTACTGAACCTGGTTGGACTATGGCCTTCTTGCATTTTGTTGCTGCTTATGATTTGCTCTCTGAATTGAATGTCAGTGAGCTTGCCGCTTATTCGGCTACTGCTGCTGCTCGCGATGAACTTCCTGAGCTTTACCAGATTATTGCTTTGTCAGATAGAGTTCCAGGTCACAATCCCTTCATTGAATGCTATTTGATTTTAGTCATTTAGTGTGTGTTTGTTTGGTTTAGTGGTGACGAAATTTATTTTGAATGAATTGATTTTATCTGAAAGTGACTGGAATCTAAATTGATTTATGTTTAGATACATTCAACTAATAGAATTAGTTTGAGGTTAGGAATCAATTACAATGACAAAAGCTCGAAATTTTAGCTTCAAGATAGAGACAGTTGTGAAGGCAAAATCAATTCTATTCAAACAAATCCAAACATGTTAATATCAATTCTATAGCTCTAGAATCAATTTTATCTCATCCATAAGTGAAATCAAATGTACACTTGAGATTTCATTTTTCAGCTGTTAAGGTTTGGAGGTGGTATAGTTCAATGGTGTTTGTAGCATGTTAATAGTTGTCGTGATAATACTTTGTATGTTACTTTGTTGTTGTTGGATTTTTGTTGTTGAAATCTTTTAATGTATGAAGTTGTAATTTGAAGTGGTGACACTACTGTTAGTTGATTTCTAGTGTCACCCTTTTAGGTGGTTTAGTGTATGTTTGGCTGTACGATAGGGATAATTAAAAGTGATTTAAGACACAATTGATTTTGACATGTTTGGATTTGCAAGACTAATCTTTGTCTGTGTCTTGCAGGTGTTATTCAGAAACTTATTGAGAGGGGTAAACATGTGTTGGCTGTCAAGTACATTTTTCATTTCAATCTTGTTGATAAGATGCCACCAGTTCCCATTTTGAAAGCTTGTGTGAATGATGCACAAAAACTTGCTATAAGACTCGCCACCGAGGGAAAGTCAGTGGTATGTATCCCCCTCTGATTGATTGTTTGGTGCATGATGCGACTGTTTCTATATTATTTTTATATAGTTTTTTGGGTTTATATAATGCAGAATGAGATCAAATCTAGAGAGATCCATGCACTGAAAGCAGTGATTAAGGTTATTGAGAATTATAAACTTGACTCTGAGTTTCCACGTGCGAGCATTGAACAGCGTATAGAAGAACTGAGCAAGCGCAAGGGAGGCGGAAAAAACGCTGCACCAGCTTTTGCTGCAAAGCATCCTCCTCAGATTCAACAACAACTAAGCGGTATGAAGCGGCCTCAAATGTCGGCTTCATTTGGTCCTGCACCTGTCCTTAATAATGTCGGTAATGTTGGTTCAACCTTACACCATTACCAACAACCTCATTTCCACTCAACAAGTTTGTTGCCTCCACAACATCCAAATCCATACATGAGCATGCCCACCACGCCTTTTGGCATGAAAGCACCAACCCCAACCGTCTCCTCTTATACAGGTCCGTCAACTGGTCCTTATGGCATGAACGTACCAACCCCAACCGTCTCTTCCTATACAGGTTCTTCAACTGGTCCTTATGGTAATGATGGTGTCCCAATGGCTCCTAATGGCAGCCTCAACCAAGGCGTTTCTCATCCGAATTCGGCAGAGCCACAAGTGATGTCTGGTTATTATGTCCCAACAGGTCCTAGTGGCAACCTCAATCAAAGTGGTTCTCAACCGAGTTCGTCAGAGCCTCAAGTGCCATCTGGTTATTATGATAGAGCTTCTGCAGCTTCTGGTGGTTATGGTCTGCAACATTATTATGGAACATCTTATCCTCAATAGGTTAAGTAATTGCTCTCTATTTTTTGTACTGAATTCCTCAGTTGGTATTATAGTTTCTCGCAGTTTGGTGTTCGTTATGGAAGCTGAGCTTGCTTTGATCAGTTGGTGTTATTAATCAAGATTACATTAGTCATGATTTTCTTTGTTCTCACTTTTCCTCCATTATTTTTGCTAGGGAATGAAAGCTTAGACAGGTTTTGGAAAATAATACCAACTAGAATAGAAACTTTCTTCATTTGTATTATAGGTGTAGTTTTGCTCTAGAATTATTAAACAACTATACTGTTTCTCATAACCTCATCTCTGAATTATCTGTTTTCTGTGTTTTGGCCTATTTATGATTGCTTGCTCTGTATGTAATACAAACTAATTTGGTGATTGTTTTTGGTTCTTTTGCTTGTGGCTTTTAGAAGAAAAAAATCAATTAGAAATTAATGTTCAATACATTTTCATTTGTGTAGATAATGTATACTTATATTTCACAGAGCCGTACCTGAGTGTTTTTGATTGCTATGTGCGAGTAATGAGTTTGATGTTCCTGTTTGAATTGTAATAGTCTTCCACGTAAAAGTAAAAGATTATATAAATATTGAAAAAAATCATACCAAAACTAAAATTGAATTATTGCAAAATTAATTATTCATAGATTATCCACTCAAACTTGTAATAATAAGATCCAATAATAACAACATTCATACACATATTAATCTTAATTTGAATATCATTTTTTCTGCATTTTTGTTGTTGATACTATCTAATTTATTTACAATCAATGCAATACTATCTAATTTATTTTACAACGTTGTAGATCGTAAATAATATTTTAGCAATTTCAATTTTGAAAAATTCCTCTCAGCAGAGACAGTTAATATTATTTTATGAGATATGCAAGCATTAGGAAAACAATAGAATGTTTTAAGAGAATGACCATCTTTTAAATAAGTTTCAAGATTTTTGCAACATAATTTCAAGTTTTCATATAAAATGATCAAAGTCTTTCTATACAAAACAAAAATCCAAAAATATTTTCGTATGTTTTATATTGTCCGAATCTTATATTAAGTGAGTCAATTATTTGATCTACGATATATAAAAAATAATGAATTCTAAAAGATTGTTTAGCAGACTCAAAATTCAATTGTTTAATAAATTTGTCTCTTGATTGTGAATTGATGCTTTTGTTTTTCTTTAGATAATGTTTCTTTTTTAGAATGTTTGAAATTTGGGTTGGATTCTTACAGTGGATAAAAAGCTTCAAATGTTTAAGTTAAGTATGAACATGAAAGAATATTATATTATAATATAATAAAATACTCTCTTCTATTTATTTTTTATAAGAGACAATTGAGTCAATAAAAATTAATAAAAAAGATTGGGGACATAGTTATTTTATTTTATTTTAAATTATTTTAATATGAAAATATAATTTTTTAGAAGATACCTTAGCTTAAAAAATAGTCTCTTATATATATATATTAAAAAGAAAATTAGTGTCCCTAAAAATATAGAATCATAATCGGTCGCATCTCTCAAGCACCCTCAAGACTCCTCTAATATTGCAATATGTTGATTAAATTATAGTAAACTATATTATCCATTTATAATTATGGAGAATTAATTCAGTTGTTTCAATGAGCTGAAGGAGAATAATATAGTACCAAACCAAATGAATCTGAATATATAAATAAATGTCCCAATGAGCCATTAAAAATCATGTTTTATATTATAGTAAGAAATAAAATAGATAAATGGAAGGTAAAATGAAACAGTACCTTCCATAGTTTTTAGGTGTCCTTAGATATAAAATTATATTGATATGATGTGAGAAGATATTTTGAGATATTCTAAATGAGATATATAAAATAATTTTATTGTGGTATATGCTTTGGTCTATAGAAGTTTGGCTCTCATTTTTCTAGAAAGCAGCCCAAATGGCATCATGTTTGGGTTCTTATCACTTATCAGTCCACAAATTGTTGAATTACTAAAAGCCTTGGGCTATCTATTTACATTAGAATTTAAATAGTTTGGTACTTAAAAAAAGAAAAAATGTTAGTGAGGAATTTGAAACAATTTAACCTATGAATTGATCTATTACCTATGAAAAGATGTGTCTATATTATTATTAGCTGCTGTGTGGATTGTTGATCTCACTTTTTACAATGTTAGTATATTTTGATAATGTAACATGTAAGATACCTCGTTTTTTGTATGTTTATTCAATGATGATTGAGATGTATTTATTCTTCGGTAGTGTGTTCCATTAATATCGGTCCTATCTTTATGACTTCCCAGCTTTCTTCCTTTTTGCTACTCACTATTCTAAATTTTGTTCGTTAATCATGTTAGGTTTATTGAACTATTTCCTTAATTTTTTAATTGGAGTAATCTAATGTACCAAGTTGGGTTCTTAGGTTTTTTATTTTTTATTTTTTAATATCTAAAATAAGGTATCGTATCATATACAAAAGAGATTAATTTGTTGTAACATAGGTGGGCTCTTAGGTAGTAGTAGCTTAACCCTTGAGTGCAAATAAGAAATTATAAAAGTGAGTTGTTTAAAAGCATTCACAATGGAGTTCCTTTATTTGAGTTATTAAATTAGTTCTATATATACACCTCACTTATTATTAATCATTGTTATTAATAAATAGTTCCTACCAATACTTATATATCGTTTTATTTCAATAATATTTATTTATTTTAATACAATTTAGTGAATGAGACCTACAAAAATAATGAAAAAAGGTTTCTCTATAGCCATTGTCCTATATAAACATCAGTAATTTTTACTCCACAATTGAGTGACTATTTGACCTGATGTTTATTAAGAAAAATACTCTATTGAGTATGCTCTAAGAGGTGTTTAAAAATTCAACAATTTGAGGGAAATATAGACAAATTATATAATGTGGCATAATAGGATAAAGAACCACGATAGTGACTAATGTAAAAAAACAAAAAATCTAACTATAATTTTAACACCTCTATTTTAAAAACTCTTTAATTATCACATTTGTTATAATTTGTCTTCATTTACGTCAAAAATTATTTTTTTTAACTCCAAAGTAGTGATTTATTGCCTCAATTATAAATTCAAAAAGAAATGTCACTTTTAAGAATAAAAGGTATCATTTTTTAGGAGTAAAAATTATGCATCGGGTTAAAATTACAACAATTGTGATAACTGAAGAACAAAAAATTTGAATTTAAAATTGAAGAACTATCTTCATTCATGAATGTAACAAAATAGAGGATTAAAATGCAAATAAACTAAATAATTATAAGCATAAATTTTATTCTTTTAGAAAAATGATAACTTGTGTATGTAGTTTGTGGTTGGATTTTATTATTTTATTTTTTACCTTTAGTTTTTATTTTTCTGGTATTGGTTTAAAGTAAATATATTTATTTTTGTTTTTCATTACTACAACCATGATATCACTCGTTAAATGTTAACATGACAATTTAGTGCCTCATGGCACCCTAATTTCATAAGAGAGACCATATCTTTATTGCCACATAATTCTCCTTCTGTTACATTATTTATTTTAGAAAAATTTAGAGACTAAAGCTAATAAAATATTAAATTACAGTGAAATTACGTCTTTATGGTTAGAGTGTAAAGTAAAAATATTCTATGGTATGAATGAATAAAATGTTCTCTATACTTTAATTTTTGATATATTTTATTTGATAATTGATAAAGTAATATTAAATTATATTTTTGATTATTTATGTTATTTTTAGATTTTACGTTGATTATTTAAGTTTTGTTTGTTTTACTTTTGTCATTTAAATTATAAATATTAGCCATTTTAATTTATTAAATTATTGCTTTAATTTTTAAGGTATAAACATTAAATATTTTGATATCTTAAATTACAAAATTAAATACTTTTGTTTTTTAAATTATAATATTAGACATTATTAAAATGAACTAAATTGTATAATATTATTAAATTAAATGATCAAAGTGTTTAATGTATATAACTTAAAAGACTAAAATAAAACAAAAATAAATTAAAAAATTATCTAACGTTTGTAATATAAATGACCAAAATAAAGCAAATAAAACTTAAAAATTAAAGTAAAATCTAAAAATATTTTAAAAAAAATTAAAATTACAATTTAGCTAAAATTAATACACGAATGGAATGAATAAAACAAAACTGATTAAATGTTTCCATTACTTCTACTTTTCTAGTCTATATATAAGTAATTAATATCTTATAGAAAATTACAACAATGCACCAAAAATTGATCCTCTACTTTTCTCTCTAACCCCATTATGTTTTGCTTTCTTTTAGAAAAGAAAGACAGCGAATGAAGAAAAAAAGACATGATTTTTAATGAAATGAAGGAAGAGTAAAGTAAATTGTTTATGTGTTTCTTTTTGACTTCGTTGAAAAAGAGGAAATAAATATTTAAATACTCTTAAGTAAAAATATGATTTAAGCAACAAAATAACATATGGGAATTTCCATCTTCATGACATGATCATGATGTATCTTTGAGTTCAGTTCTCCAATCATTAGTGGTGTGAGACCCCTTCCATCCGTTTTCAGGCTTGTTCAAGTCTTTCACTGGCTAAATAGGTTAAACATTAGGTCTAAATTTTATTTGATATTTTAGCTTTAAATTTTTAATTTCAGTATCAATTTTAATTGAATCACTTTTGGTTTTGGTTACAATACTTATTATGAAAATATTGAATATAAAAAACATCTTAACACATAAAAATAATTAAAAATAAAAAAATCAATTTTAATTAATTTAAATATTGTATAATTCATTTAACTATAATAATTTTAATAATAGTAGTTGAAAATGGTAGTTGTAGAAGATGACTATCGTAGTAATAATCGATCGGCGAAAGTGATTGTATTGATCAAAAGAGACAATTGATAGAGAAAGGTGGTGGTTAAAGTATAACTGACTATAACTATAGTAGTAGATTAGTGACGGGAGATACTGATCGGATGTCGATGGTCGGCAGAACCGTCTCAAATATTTTGAGAGTTCTATTATAATTTTTAAAAGTTGGACCTCTAATTAAATCAAACACAAAAAATTCAACCTATTTTATTTAAATTAAAAATAATATTTCACTATAACTTCAAACTAATATTAATCTTTTAACTTCTTTAAAAATATCGCCATTCTAACACTTTTAATATATATACAAATTTAGATAGAGTATAAAAAAATAATTGATACCTTATAGAGTTTGGTTGAGAGACTCTACTCATAGATGACCCTGACGTCATTAGTAGCAATATGGTGGTGGACTGTAAATTGATAATAATTATAAATTGATTGTTATTAACTACAAATTAATTAAGATTTATAAATTTAGTTATAATGAATACAATAAATTCATTATAATCAACTTTTTTTTATTGAATAAATTCTAAATAATTCAATTATTTCTCTTTATAGTGTCCTTCTCAACTCTAGCAGCTGAATTCACTTATAATTGTTTTTGGATGACATTGGTGTTGCAATTGGATTACATTAACTTATCACTTGATTGTTACACAAATCCCACATGCAATTGCCGACAGTGCATTCCTTGATTTGAATCAATTAATGATCAAAGTTCCAATAATATAGACAAATTAAACTGCACATCATTGCTTGAGCTTGACTCTCCTATTCATACGATTAAATTATTTGAATCTAACCCTTTTGAGAGAACAAATATTGGTTTGCCTTTGGCTTTCAACTTGTGGAAAGAGATTTGCAGTTTAGCACCCATCACTCATCTTGATTGTGTATGGTGAAGAGTAACATTGAGTTGGTACTTGGCACACCACTTTTCACTTTCAAATCTTACCTAGTTAAAAAAGACACCAAAAATAAGAGAGAATTAAGTTAATAAAAAAATAATATATTTTATTTAAAATTTTAATCAAATATATTAATTTTTATTAATTCAATTATTTCTTAGATTTATGACAGAGTTGTAATAATTTTAATTAACAAACACATAGTATAATGATATCAATTTGTTACAAAATCTTTGTCCAATAGTGAATAATTCAGTGACACAATCATTAACTTCACACTCACAACTTTAAAAAGTCTAAATGTTAAAATTTTCTCCTCTCTCTGTCCCATCTCGTTCCTATAACTTTGTTTTTTATGGAATAATTTAATTTCAACGAGTTTGATGATATTTTATAAAAAAAAGAAAAAACGAGTTTGATGATAATAAACTTTTCTTTTTACTCTGATATGATAAACTTTAACCATATACCATATGAATTCTCAACAACAACAAAATTTGTCAAAACTATATCAAAATGCTTTCGAAAATTGGCAAAGCTAATTCCAAAGCCATAAAAAAATCTCGTAAAATCTCATATAGCTTAGTATCAACTGTTAAGGATAATTTATAAATATTTATAAAATTCAGTTCAAATGATAAATATAAATAGTTATTAAATTGAATAATATGTTTCGAATTTGAATATCTTACAGTTTGGTGTGGGTTTCTTTATTGTTTTATATGTAAATAATTTTTTTTATAAATTACTGTCACACTTATAAACTACTTAATTGTGTACTCACAACATCTCCAAAATAAATGTGATACTGCGAACTACGATCAGGACAATTTTATATAAAAGATATTCAATGACAATAATTATACTTTTAATATTTTTGTAAAAAATAATATTATTTTGCCATAAAATTCACATCAAACTAACATAAAAAAATCACATCTAAGAGTAA
>NC_021161.2:51461874-51568210 GCF_000331145.2 Cicer arietinum
TCGGAAGAAAAATGTTTCTCGATGTATTTTTTAATAAATAAAATTGAAATTAAATAGAATACTTATTTATCTATGTATTTATTAAAAATTGCATTTAAAACAATTACACATAACTTTTAGAGAAAACGTAGTTAAATATAAATTAATTTTACTTTGACGTTTTATAAAATTATAAATTAGTTCTCTTCATCCAACAAAATTTGAGAAAATAGTAGTTAATTTTGAAAAATTAATTGTTAAACAAATATATATAACAAAGTGATGAATTTCATTAGATGAAGGTATTAAAGTACCGTCTATGGTCATTAATTACACTCTACTGATTACTAAAAATGGAGGGAACAAGGGAATGAAAAAGAATTGAACATTTTTTTTTATTAAAAAATAACTCTCAATTCCAATTATAAGAAATTTTTTAAAGATTTTCTAACCTTATTTATAATTTTTTTTTACATTTAAGAAATATTTATTATTTAATATTTATCTTTTAAATATTAACCAATATATTTAATATTTTATATTTTTCTATAAACGATATAATTATAAAAATAATAGTAATATTATTAGTATTGATATGTTTTTTAATTTTTGTTCTTGTAATTGAGAATATGAAGTATTACCTTACAATGATCTTGATATTTTTGGAATCAATTTTTGGGAAGAGTTGTTGACAAGGAACAAAAAATGCACAGAAAAAAAGGGTTTAAAAACGACAAGGTTATGACACAGAACAAAAACATTGAGTCACATATGAATCAATTTATCAATAAAGAGATTTTTTAGAGAGAGAGAGATTTTTAGAGAGAGAGAGTTCCAACGTTGCAAGTCAACTCAGAGTCTCACTCTCTCAGTCTCAAGCAAGCCCAAAAAAAACAGCTATATGAAATGACCTTTATGCCCCTACATCTATTCCCTCTTCTCTCTTAATTCTCTGCCACGCCGCCGTAACAATGGAAGCTGCCACCACCAACTCCGGCGCACCACACTCGAGTTCGGAGCTCCATGTCGAAGGGACACCCCATGATCCAAACCAAACCGGGTCGGGTCAAAATTCGATGGCAAGATACAAACTGATGTCGCCGGCGAAGCTTCCGATCTCAAGGTCGCCGTGTATCACAATACCTCCGGGGTTTAGTCCGACGTCGTTTTTGGAGTCCCCAGTTCTTCTTTCCAACATGAAGGTGAATTTTTCTCTTTGCTCAAATTGAAGTGTTTGGTGAGGGTAAAATGGTAAAAAGATTGTACTTTGAAGAAGAATTTTCAAAGGGTGTTTCTGATTTATGAGAAAAAATAAGAATTGAATAAGTGAAAGAAAAATGGGTGAATGAGTGAGTGTGTGAATCCATTAGTAGAATGTTGTTGATTTTACTTGACCCATTATGGTAATTTTTACTTTGTATGAGTGGCATAAATTTTTTTTGTTATTTTCATTGATATTTACTTGCCATTTCTCAGTAGCAAAAATTGCATATCAGGGGTGGTTTGAGTGGCTTCAAATCTTATCTTTTTTGTAGGAATATTTGATGATTTCAAATTACTTGATTTGAGTGTTAGTGAGCTGAAAATACCAAATACAAAAAAAGTTTGAAATTCTTATATGCTTCTTGTTTAGTCTCGTGGCAAATTGTTTCTTTTATTTAGAGTAAGCTTTTTCCTTGTTTGATCCTTCACTTATGTATTGGTTGGTTAGGTTTTGATGCTGGTGCTTATAGAATTCTATATTGAGTGCTTTATGCTAAATAATGTATTCTGTTGGAATATGACTCACATGATATTCTTCTTTTATTATTTTAGTGTCAGTGTTGTTTTTTCACATAATGAATCTTTCTTTTGATTGGTGCCTGTCCTTTTTGTTTTGTTTGTTTTAACGGTGTAGCTGAGTGCATGGAAAAGTATTATTGTTTTGTACTGCACTATGTGGAACAAACGAATCAGTGCTTTGCCAATGATTAGTGAATTGATTTTAGTTGTATGTGCTGAGAGAATAGTATAATATAAGGAATGTCAGAAAGATTGTGGTTTTAGATATTTGAAAAGGATTTGATTTTCTAGAAGAAACCAGATAAAAAAACGTCTGGATGGTCCTAATCTGTGTGGAATTATGTGCTATATTCATATTCAAGCGGCTTTTCTATGATATGATCGATTAATTATATATAAGTAACTTCCACGTATTATAGTGTACTATGCTATCTTTGTCATATTGACTCCAAATCAACAAGGCAATATTATCAAGAGAAAATGAAGAACTTTGCTTATGCTCAGTTATAGAAGCCACTTGCTCGGCTTTCTGATAAATCCACTAGGTTGTTTTTTTGGTTTACTCAAATGATTTTATATTTTTTCTTTTTCCATTGTTATTTACTGATTACTGATATTTAATGTGTCGGTTGATTGCTATTTGGGGTTTAGGGTGTTTGCTTCAATAAAAATGTATCTTTTTGTGTGTTTGAATTTATAATTTTTCGTTAGATTCAGCTATTGTTGCACATAGTCATGCAGAGCATTGTAGTTTAAGTATTATTTGTTTCATTGCTTTGCAGGTGGAGCCTTCACCGACTACAGGGTCCCTTCCTCAGCTTCTTCAAACTTTGCATGGTTCTATGCCTTCTGCCACATTCCCTTTAACCACAACATGCTTCAATACCGGCACTGTTAATGACAGAAAATCAAGTTTCTTTGAGTTTAAACCACATGAAAGAAATATGGTAATTGATGTTCGTAATGCTTTGATGAATATAACATTTTGATTGGGTGGATAGGATCTTCGATTGTTCATTTCTTCTTTGATGCAATCCCTTGTCTTATAATATTTTAACTAGTTTTATTTTTGGGTTAAAAGTGGTAGATAGAAACAAATCGGGTTGTCATGTTTCAAGTTCTAATTAATTAATATTGTTTTGAAGATTACTATCTGATTAGCACTTATCCAATGTTATTCACTCATGTTAAGGTTCCTGCAGACTTCACCAACCATGTAAGTGAACAATCTACTCAAGTAGAAAGTCAAGGAAAAGGTCAATCATTTGGATCCTCGCCTTTAATCGAAAATGAGATTGCTGATCAATCTAATGAATTAAGCCTATCCTCGCCCGTTCAAATGGTTAGTTCCGGGGCCAGTGCTCATGTTGATGTCAATTTGGATGAATTAAACCACAAAGGCAACACAACTAATGCACCCGAAAAAGTATCAAATGATGGATACAATTGGCGAAAATATGGTCAAAAACATGTTAAAGGGAGTGAGTTTCCGCGCAGCTATTACAAATGTACACATCCTAACTGCGAAGTGAAAAAACTTTTCGAACGCTCGGATGAAGGTCAAATCACCGAAATAATTTATAAGGGAACACATGATCATCCTAAACCTCAACCAAGCAACCGATACTCTGCCGGTTCTATTATGTCTATGCAAGGAGAGAGATCTGATAGGGCATCTTCTTTGGCTGGCCGAGATGGTAATACCAGCTAGATGTTTCTCTTTTCCATTTTATTATTACTTATTTCAAAGAATTAAGTTGGTTTTCCTTTTCTCATGCAGTTGAACCCAACAGGACTCCCGAGCAATCAACTGTGGCAACAAATGATCATAGTCTAGAGGGTGCTAGATTTGCGTCAACCAGGATAAATGACGAGGTTGATGATGACGATATCTTCTCAAAGAGAAGGTATGATTATTAAGGCCAAAAAAGGTTTAGGTTTTCTTCCCATACGTGCTTACAGATCTTTTAATATTGAGCAGAAAAATGGAACTCGGAAATGCTGACATCATTCCTATAGTTAAGCCTATCCGAGAGCCACGGGTTGTTGTACAAACTACGAGTGAAGTTGATATATTGGATGATGGATACCGCTGGCGTAAATATGGGCAGAAAGTGGTGAGGGGAAATCCTAACCCAAGGTAAATCCTCATATAAAACTAGGAAATACAAGTCAAATTAATAAGTTCCAATTTAATATATGTCCTTCGTGTAAGAATTTGTTTCTCATAATTTTTATTGTTTATTGAAGCTTTCGAAATCACTTCTCGATCATTTTACTTTATAACCTATTGCTTTAATTCAATGTTGTCAATTACAAATCAAGGAAAATTGCAGTTTCTTCAAATTTTATTACGCAATAGTTCTGTAGTATAGCACTACTAGAGCTACTATTTGACAACATTTTCTACTAAACAACATATTTCGAAACAATAGCGTTTTGTTCAAATTCTGTTACGCTATAGCGCTGTTATAGCTGCTATTTAACAAATCTCCTTTTATTATGACATACCATTAGTGTAGATAAGATATGAGGATTTATAAAGTGTAACCAAAACATGGTATTTAGCTACATATTTCTTGTTTATCTTGTCTCTTATTATCATTCTTATTATGCAGGAGTTATTACAAATGCACAAATGCCGGTTGTCCCGTTAGGAAACACGTGGAGAGGGCATCTCATGATCCGAAAGCTGTAATAACAACATATGAGGGAAAACACAATCATGATGTACCTGCTGCAAAGAATAGTAGCCATGACATGGCAGGACATGCAGCTTCTGGTGGACAAACAAGGATAAAGTTCGAAGAATGCGATACCATTAGTCTCGACCTTGGGATGGGAATCAGTTCACCAGCTGAAAATAGATCAAACGGCCAAGGGAAAATGCTGTTCTCTGAATTGGCGAACAGTCAAACTCCCACAAGCAATTCCAATTTCAAGTTTGTTCATACTACCTCAGCTCCATCATACTATGGTGTTCTAAATAACAGTTCGAATCTGTTTGGTTCTAGAGAAAATAGGAACGATGGTTCGTCTTTAAATCATTCATCGTATCCTTGCTCGCAAAGCATGGGAAGAATACTTATGGGGCCATGAAATTGATTATCACACTACTACATTAATAAAATAAAATAAAATAAAAATTATGAGTAGTACTTTGTTTGGCTTTTTTGGCGGGCATAGCTTCAAAAGTAAAAATATGTAATTTTCTGTAAGAAAATGCAGATAGTCCTTGTATGTTTATATCACCATATTTGAGAGCTGCTGCATAGTAGTACTGATAGTGGCTCTAGGTTGGCTTTCAAATCTAATTGTTGTTTGTAATTGTATAATTATGATTATTATTATTATTATATCCAAATTCTTCTGTGTATATATATATATATATATATGAAGCTTATATGAAAGGTCTTTTGTACAAAAACCTTGTAAAAATGGTTGAATGAAACTATAAATACTGAATTCTTATTATATTTTGTATTCACAATTTCAACTTTGGTTTCATCTTTGATTGATGACTTGTTTGGCTATAGTGATGAAATTGGATAGAATGCATGTGACACTCACTACATTAGGTTCTTCCACTTGTTCCTTACACGATTCACGTGTGAAAAGCCAATAATAAGTATGTGAAAGTAATAGTGATATGCTTATCAGTATATAGTAGTACAATTCATATGTAAGAATAATAATGATTCATTCAATTGTGTGGATGAAAATTATTCAATAGTAAATATAAATTAGGGAAGTGATAACATATGTCATAAGACATGTACTAACGATATATTTTTTTATTGAAAATTGTGTATTTCATTTTTTAAAGATAGGATTATTATTTGTAGAATCTTTAATATATGTCATAAAGACACGCATTAGTATGATCCTTAATAATATTTATTTACTAGCTTATCGTATTTAAATTAGAAAATAAAATATTTATTGTTTTTATTAAAATATGAATATGTAAAATTTATAAATTTTAATTCAACTGATAAATATTAAAATTATTTGGTTGAATATTGTATTTTCAATTTAAACTAACGATTTCACAGTTGTTTGTGTATGAATTCCTAATAGTATTTACCATTATATTTATAAAAAAAATATGATTATATAAATAGACAGAAAATAACAATAGATATCAAATATTTACGCAACAATCATATGTTAGTAACTAAATATTTTAACACACTTGTTAGACTCATTTCCACAAGTGACAACTGACAAGTGAAAATCCCTTCAGCAGGTAGCAGCAAAACAGACAAACCGCTGCGTTGGTAATTTTGATGTTTCTAGAAAGGGGGTTTTTGGATATTCCTAGTACATTGCTAACATTCACCATTAATGATTAATCTTAACTGCTTTCATAATGATTAGTGGAGACTATAGTACAAAAATATTTGGACAGCACTTGAAAATATATCTAGAAGGAGAAAAAATATATGATGAAATCAATTGTTCATAGCAAATACTAATGAGTGCCTTAAAATTATTATGTAGTACATAAATCTATAATTGTAAGTTTTATTGAAAGTTGTGTATTTAAAACAATAAAAATTGACCTACTTAATTTTCTTTTTATAATTTTTTTTTTTATATAGAAATATTCAGTTTAAACAATTATGTGAAAATTTGCATATACTAGTATGTTGTGACTTGGAATATTGAAAGGTTATTGGATTCTGGTGGCTTTATCTTTGAAGCGTTCTGACATTTACACGTTGGTGTTTAATTGCATTGCAAGTAAAGTACAACTTTTTTAAATTCGTATATTTGTCTTAGCTATGATATGATAACACAGAACCGAAGAACAATGCAGCCACGTTGTCCCATATTTATTAACTAGAGAGTAATGGATCATCATCCATTGAACCTTCCGAGCCAAATCAACCACCCATATGATATCAATTTCATATCTCTTTTCTATTTTTTTAAAACAAAATATACCTTATTAGCTTTCCTTACTAAATATATCTATCAATATAAATGTTGCCTTGATTTACCCAAAATTTTAACTAATATAGTTCTCTACTTTTTAAAAAAAAATTAAGAGGACAATTTCATTCTTCAAACCATGAGTGTCTCTACAAATTGATCTTTAACTATTAAGTGCATGTTTGATTTTACGGTGAAATTAGCAAAATCACGGTGAATCACTATAGTTTTGTAAAATAAATGTAGCTTCTGCAAAATTACAATGACTCATTGTGATATTGTCAATTTAAACAAACATTCACTAAAACAAATAAATAGTCGTTAAACCATGAAAATACATTCATAGACAATATAATCCTTAAAATATCATAAAAAATAATTTTGTCTCTCATTGTTCGTTGTATATTTAATGTGTAAAATCGTTTTTAAAAACTAACATTTGGAGAGTTTAAGATTAATACTTACCAACATGTCCTCACATTAGATTTTTGAACTCAGATTCTGGTGGTGGAATATGAGTTAAATCCTTACCAAATAAACCAACTTTGATTTGCTTTTGTAAATTTTGATTAGCTAAGCATGTAGTAAAAATAAAAATGGAGAAACGTGAGTAAATTTAAATCACATAAATATTGTCCCAAAAGGGACAAAGAAATATAAATGAATAGGACAGTCTCATTGTCACGTACATTTCTCAATCACGTACAGTTGTAGCATACACTTTGTCCTTTTTATTTTTATTTTCTTTTGACACTTTGTCTCTTTACTACGTTATGAATATTAGGACCAACTCTCTTTTGTGTGCTTTATTATATATTTCATTCAATGCACATAGCACACACAAATTAAGAGGAAGAGATGCAAGCTTTGTGGGTGTCCTTGAAGGACAATGTCAAATGTGGAAACAAGCTCTCTGATGTAATAAGAAAGCCACCAAAATGTGACAAAGGAAAAGATGAGAAATTGATCAAACAAGAAGAAGATGAAGATAATGGTCCCCTCTTGGAAACTCCAGCTAGCTTAGTTGTTTCCAAGCCAAACAACACAATGGCAAGGCTCTATGGTAAATTGTTTGTTATTCCTTTTGTTTTCTGGTAGATTAGTGACATTGACGAATATTTTAACAACTGTCTCAGAGGAGATTTGAACTTTATCTCTTGAGATTATAATGTCAGACTCGTACAACCGAGCTAACACTTCGTGGACAAGTCCTTATAAGGAAGTAGCATGCTAGTTCAGAAGAAACTAGTTAGAGCAATTGGTGTGTATTTTGGCCGTGGCGTCAAGTTTTTGATGTCTTTGCGGCCGTGTTATATTCGACTTGCAACTTATTTTATAATGTTAATTATCGCAATGCAACTGATATTGTTAAATTTTGGCAGAGCTTGGAATTGGAGACCAATCAAGAAAAATTGTTGAGATGATATTTCAGAAAGCTTGGATGAACACCTCAAAGCCATTGAGGAAGGTTAGAACAGTTTTGAGGGTGAGGTACTCAGAACAAGTCCTTGAAAGGTTTGAAAAGTACAGAGAAAAAGTGAAGAAACAGTATCCAAGGCATCCAAGAAGTACTGTTGATGGAAATGAATTGTTGAGATTCTATGTCACTACAATGAGATGTTTTCAAGGGAAACCTGTGAAGAAAGTTCATGATGTTTGTAAAGATTCGTCGTGTCGTTTTTGTCAACTAATTCAATTTAATTTCGACGCGGAGATTCAGTTGAATACAAGTGACAAAGAATTGAGTAACATAAAAAGTGTCAATGCTGCAAGAGTGAAGAATGTGAAAAGAGTTTCAATAGTTTGCAGGATAATTGCTGGAACTGAAGTGAATGAAGTTGATGGTAAATATGAAGAAGGGTCTGAATCTGACTCAACTAGGCTAGGAGAAATGCAATTTAGCTTAGAAAGATTTGTAGTGAAAAATCCATGTTCTATTCTTCCTTGTTTTGTAATAATTTTCAGCTGACATGTTTTGTAGGTATATATTGTCACTTTTTCTTTTTTATCTTTGGTTAATGCCAGAGTTATGCATTCTAAAACACATGCGTTAACTAAAATCTAAGTGCTTAATGCAGTTTAAATAATAGTTAATTATGTTGAATAGATGGTTAACCGACATATCAGGTGTCAAAAGATACTATAACTATCAATGAAGCTTCATTAATTAACTAAAAACTCGAACATGCTCACGTGTTCAAATCAACATGTAGTTGAACACCACAAAATTATGATTAACCAAATCTAAACTTGTGTTTAATGAAATTAAGTAGGTGGTTTCAATGCTTAATTGGTATATCTATTAAATATCTACCGAATTGCCTAGTTGAATTGCTTTAACCAGTTGTATGAATTTGGTTTTAAAGAAATCATTTTTGTTCAAGAATATATATATATATAGATATATAGTCCTGTTTGTTGGTGCTGGAATTGTTGACAAGAAATATACAATACTTTTATAATTTATGAAGTTATTCTACCAAGTTAAGGATACATAAACTAAAAGAAGTTAAGGATAATACATAGATCCTGATAACAAAATAAGCAAGTTCTGATTGGAGTATGATTCACCTCCAAGCACTAGAGGTAATAAGAGCCTGATTCATCCAACCAAGATAAAGAGCACCATCTTTCTCTTCTAGAGTGTAAAGTCCTTGGTAGCTTTCTAGAAGATTTCTTATTGAACAATTAATAAAGGAGCTTAATGGATATGATGTGAATCCAGCCATTGTGAAACATGATCTCCACTTCTTCAGAAGCTCGTGGCGTTCGACTCGTTCCGATCCTTCGCATGCTACTAAATTGACGACTTCTCGCGCCAAACAATGCTGTTCCACATTAATCCTTTCTCTGTGCTCCCTTGGCAAAGCAACATCAATTGATTCAAAAACTGCCAAGTAGTAGTTCATTGTCTCGACGAAACGTGGAAAGAACGAAAGGTTGTTGGTATTTGATTCTTGTTCAACAAGAGTCACTACCTTAGGAGACAATCGCTTCACTAATCTCACCAACCGGTCGCGATGATTCCAGCCATGTACATTTTCATCAGGTACATGGTGTAGCATCATCGCGAAATTCACAGCAATAGCTTCGCTGTGACGTAGTTCAAAATCTTCAAGTTTCACCTCAGTAGGATCAGCCTTTATAGCATGAAACTCAAAAACTACATTATATGATTGTGCAAGTTTTGATAACCTTTTTCCTACAACATCAAGCCCTCCTCCCCTAGCATAAGCTGAAGTTGAGTCATCAAAACCAGTTATTCGAATCTTCGGCGATCCTCCAGGTTTACCAGCAAGAGCTTGGATTAGACTTATCCATTGGATTCCTTGGTTAATCTGAAAATCAATTATATGAACTTCACTTTCATTTTTTAAGGCTTCAGCTATTACTCCATTTGCTGACATGTATCCAAATTTGAGGTAAGGACAAATTTCATAAAGTGCATGCATATGTGAAAGTAGTTCTTTACTACTAGTTGTAGTAACAGGCTCTTTACATTTCAATGATTTGTATATTGTGCTTCCTGAAGAAGCTAGTTTTGCAACAAGAGCTTCAAGCATGTATGCTCCTAACCTTTGAATTGGATTTCCTGAAACTGAAACCATTTTAGACAATTCTGACATCAACCATTCAGTTATTTCCATATCGTTCGCTTCAATCGCTTTTGCACAAGTAAAAAGCATCTCTTTCAAATCCCCTCTTGATACCATCTCCATCATTTTGTTCCATTTCTCAGCCTCTAACAAAATTGGATCACATTCTTCTTGAATTATCACAGTATCATCATATATATCTAGCATATCTGCATCATCATGTCCTAGCATAGCATTTTCAAGCTCTCTTATCTTGTGCCACAAGTCATCCTGGTTATGCATCAAACAAGATTCGTTCTCTAACGAATCATTGATGATTTCAAGAGAACTCTGTGACCTGAACGCATAAGAATTTGAGTGTAGATTCGAGACCGGACTGTTGTTCGGTGAGAAACTAAAACTAGATGGAGAATTTTTGTCCATAGAAGATTCAAGGGTGGAATGTTGTTCTAAAACATGAAATGAAGGGTAGGTTAAAATTGAATGGCTACTGTTATCAGAGGATGAGTAGTTTTCCAGAATTTCATTCGGCATGAAGGAATATGACTCTAGATTTTGTATAGGATCAATGCTGAATCTGTCAGAATCATATGACATTTTATGTATATGAGATGTCTGCATTGAAAAGTATATGCTTCTATTTTTTAAACTTTGTGATCAGCTTAATCCAACATCTGCATCAGACCAAAGTTTAGGTGTTAGTGCCTGATTTTCATAATCTACATGTTGCAGAATATGATAGTTCTTATTACCCTTTGAATATATCAGCAACTTCATCATTAAATTTGAATTGTTTTATTAGTAATCAGTTTAGGCGGATGATACCGTATATCACCTTGGTAAGTGGTTCACTGTGGACCAATGTTTAACCGTCATTTGAAATTCTAACAACGATAGATGACACTCTTTGGAAATATAATTTAACAACATTCATGGTTTTTATGGCTGAAACAATGACTCGATCGAGGTCAATTCGATAAAATAAAGGAAAAAACACGTGTCCCTCAATTAGGGTTATTGTTCTAGCTATAAAGACAAGGAAATTTGTTGACATATGCTTCTAAAGAGTATCGTCGATTGTTGTTAGAATTTCAGATAACTTTTAAATATTGATCAAATGCAGACCACCTATAAAATGGTCCGCAATAGAAATAGAATTTGCCATCGGTCTTTCCAACACATGTTATTGTTTGTGCTTTCGAATTTGCTGTAATCAATAGAAATTAAAACTGGCTCAGATAAATCTTATCTAACCAAATAATGAATTTTGGAAGATCAACTACTAATTAAAGCAAGACCTTTTCATTTTTCCTTTTTTTCTTTATTACTTCTTCATGAAAAAGTAAAAAAGATAGTGTTGCTCAGAACATCATATTCATGGTTTTCAATTCCTAAAAAAGATACTCAAAAGATCCATTAATATCTTCAAGATCTCAAAATCCTTGAAGCTTGCTTAAAACCATAAACATTAAACCACCTTTTTCTTTGAATAAAAACTTCCAATAAATTAAAAAAAAAAAATTGTTATTCAAATATGAAAAAACCAATTAAATTTCATACTCAACAACACCAAGACATAGAATTCCTGATAATTCACCCTCCTAACTCAATCATTCCTATAGTGATCCACTAAGTTTCTCTCCTTAAGAAAATAAAAAACAAATTCAATTGGAAAAAAAAAAAAAAACTCATTAAACACAACAACAACAAAAAGACCATGAAGTTTCAACTTTCATTAGCAACCCACTTTCACAAACTCAATAATTGCCTTAAAAAAGTACTTTTTAATATCACTCAAAATACAACATCAACATAACAAGCACAAAACAATATAAAATCATTCCTTTCATACCAAGAAAACAAGATCAGTTAAACAATTTAAGAGACTCTCACCTTAAATAAAAAGTTAACTATGATTTGAACTGTAGCAACGACCAAGTTCCCTTGCAGCAAAAACTAATGAATAATTTGCATTCATATGAAGCTACTTAGAAGTTTTGTTTTTATGCTTCTTTTCAACGTTGGAGGATGGACCAAATAAAAGGTTGTTGTGTGATATTTTTTTTTATTGAAACTTTAGCTAAGCAATGAGCAAGTCCTTTTTGTTTTTTTATAGATAATATTTCTCCACATGTTCATCTATATAAAATAATTTCTCATGTATTATATTGCATTATAGTACAAATAATTTTTTTCTTAAAAAAAACAAAAAATGTAGAACGGAATAATGACACCTACAAATTAATTTATATTTGTCTATTTACAATAACATTATTAGAAATCAAAACCACATCTTAAATTAAATATGTTATTTTTTATTATTAGAACAAATTATTGGAGTAATAGTAGTATTAAAATTAAACTTAATTAATTAAAATTAATTAATTGCTCCGTGTGCAAGTGCAAGTGCATGTCGACATAAGATTAGATTAATTACTAGTAAGTAATTAATTAAGCGGTTAAAATGCAAGCACCGATCCCAATTAATTATGCCTTTATAAACATTATTATCTCAACTTTTTAAAAGTCGTTATAACATTTTTCTGAAATTGTACACATTTGAATCTAAATAATAATTAAAATTGAGTATAGTAGAGAGTGTATTTTATTTGGTTATTGACGGGTCTTGTATTTATGCATCGTTTGAAGAAAAGATAATAAAGGCAAAACGGTGTGTCGGCAAAACTGTTGTCGTTTTAACAATGCCGCACGCGGTTTTCGCCTTTTCTAAACGACAAAATATTATTTATTAGCCACATTTTTAATACACTTACTTATTTGAATCTCGTTTTGACTCCAAAAATGTAGTAACAAAATATATTATGATATCCTACACTTCATTGGAAATAAATAGTATCTAAATCGTGTATGCACTTCAAACTATATTGAAAGATTTCTACCAATTGCTATTGCACAAATAATTATTCACTTCTATCACAAATATAAAATCATATAGAGTATATTACAATTGATAAATTTGTGATATAAACAACAATTAAGATATCATATAGTTTATTACAACTGATAAATTATACGAAAATTCTATTATAAATTTTCAATAAAATAAAAATTAAAAACAATTTTATAAGTGTAAATCTTTAATAAATATACACAATGATACCCGTTATTAAATTGTTAACCATTGTTGTTATAGAGTAATTTCAAGATTGTTGTCTATATATATTAAAAACTATGTTTTTTTTCTTCTTCTTAATATTATGTGTAGTTAGTAAAACTATTGTCAATAAAATAGACAACATCTTAGCACAACGAAAAAGCGGTTGAAACGTGACAAAATAATACTTTAATTATGGTTAAAAAAAAGTTTTCATGATTTGTTCATATGTGGGTTTGAGGGTCGCAAAATTTAGTCACGGTTAATTGGAACATTAGCCACAATCAAATAAAGCGTGGTAACAATTAATTTATTGAAATTCATTTTGCCACACCTTGACTGTGCTAAATATTGTGGAAAAAAAATTAAAATCAGTAAGTTAGACACAACTAGCTAATAATTATATAAAATTGCTATGTGCCATGGTAATAAAATACTACATACATCAACTCTTGATGATAGTAACAGATACAAAGTTAATGCGAGAAAAGCATCTCTACTTAAACAATATGATTTAATTAAAACTAATTATGAACACCTATCATACATCTATCTCCCACCACCAACAAAATAGAATTAACATCTTTCAATAGAAGTATTATTGTGGCTTTTAGTCTCATCATATCTATTGAGATTTTTATGAAGATAATCAATAATATTTGACAAAACATCGAAAGTGATAGCACACTTATCATCTTGAGACATCTTATCTTATCATGTTAAAAGAAAAAGATATGACAATAGCAAATAAAGAAAGATACATTTAGGAAATATGCAATTTTAATTAAATAGTGTCATTTTATATGCAGTGGCGGAGCTTAGTAGGGACAGGGGGGCCGCGGCCACCCCAAGCCTTCCTCTCTCTTCCAAGCCTTCATCTCTCTCTCCCCCGCGGCCACCCCAAGCATTCCTCTCTCTTCCAAGCCTTCATCTCTCTCTCCCTTTTGCAAAGTTACAACCTTTCTCTCTCCCTTCTCCAGAAATCACAACAATCGCGTTGCCGCCTCAGATCACTTATCTGCTTCTCTGCCAGATCAGGAATCAATCGCTCCTCTATTCGCTGCAGGCCTGGGCCACCCCAAGCATTCCTCTCTCTTCCAAGCCTTCATCTCTCTCTCCCTTTTGCAAAGTTACAACCTTTCTCTCTCCCTTCTCCAGAAATCACAACAATCGCGTTGCCGCCTCAGATCACTTATCTGCTTCTCTGCCAGATCAGGAATCAATCGCTCCTCTATTCGCTGCAGGCCTGCGGCCGCCTCTGTCTGACTGCCTTCGTGGCCGTTCGATCTCACCTCTCTGTTCGCCGCAACTTCATCTGTCTCCAGATCGTGTTGCTGCTTTTATTAGTACTGATTTTTATTAGTTAATTTTGATTTGGAATTCTGTTAGTTCGAGTCGCTCCTCTGTTAGTTAGTTAGTGCGTTTTGATTTCAATTCTGTTAATTTTCAGATCGTTGCTCCTGTGTTAGAATTTAACTTATATGGCAGTGCCCCATATTTGTGTGTAATTCTAGCTTATTTGTTCAGTTAGCATGAAATTTAAAGGTTATTTTGTTAGTGTTGACTTTGAAGCTTTGATTTGGAGTTTGAAATTTTGATTTGGAGTTTCAATTAGACATTAGTGCTGATTTTTTGTTTAGAGTTTTTGTGTTGCACATAAGGTGTTTGATTTTATGTCCATATGAAGTGTTTTAGTTTTTTTTGTTGCACATAAGGTGTTTGATTTTATGTTCATAAAGTGTTTGAGTTTTTTTTGCTGAATATAAGGTGTTTGAGTTTTGTTGCATTTTTGTTCGAGTATTTTTGTCTATATAAAGTGTTTTAGTTTTGTTGTTGCATATAAGATGTTTTATGTTTTCTAAATTATTTGATAGTTCACCTTATATTTATTACAATTTAATTTTTTGTTATATAATATTATTTATATATTTAATTTATTATATATTATATTTTTATGTCGGCCACCCCAAATTTTTTTATCAAGCTCCGCCACTGTTTATATGATAGTAATACCAATTGCAATAAACTAGCTCAATCCAATAACAACAACAATAAATCATGTAAAAATTGCACCAATGAACTTTTTCGTTTTAAATGATAGTAAAGTAGAATGTTGGGTAATTTACCATTTCTTAAAGCACACAAATCATGTGCACATTTATAACACTTTGACATGATCAAGTGACAAATCTAATAATCAATTAATAATTTTTCCTCATTTATCTCACCTTCCTGCTTGCCATTTAGTAAGCACACTTCAGTTACTTCAATTTAAAGAATTTAAAATTAATAAAACCACATTACATAATATTTTCCACAATGGGGAAGTTTGCATCACCCCACATCCACTCTAACACGAACACACACAAATGAAGATTTTGAAAAACACATTACTCAACTCCTTATTCACTTATTGCAAATACCATTTTAAGAGTTCTATAAAGCATATATAACATGTCATTTCTTATACAAGTAAAATCTAGATAAATCTGAAGAAGTATACAAGTAAAATAAACAATGACATAAATTAAGGGTTTTACCTTTTCAATAAGAGTAGCAAGACAATCAGAAGTGTTACTTAACATCATTACCAACCAAAAATAAAATTAGGGCAACAAGACATCATATCACCAAATAGTGAATTTTTGTCTTTTGTATGAGTCAAATTTGATACCTAGAGATAAGTACCACCTCATCTCATTCTCACATTGAGCCAGCAGCTCAACCAAATTAGTCAGCAACTCAATTGATAGTGAGAATGAGATGGAATTGTATTTATCCTCAACTACCGAGTTCAATTTCTATGAAAGACAAATACTCTATTAATTCAATGTCAATTAACTGTAGCAAACTAATCACGATTAAATTATGACTTTTTTTTTGATAGACTACAACAATTCGAAAAGTGTTGCAAAAAACAGATAAAATGTATTTATATTAGACAATAATTTTAGAGTGTTGTTATAAGTATTATTATTATTATTATTATTATTATTATTATTATTATTATTATTATTATTAAAGCTAGCACAAAATACTAAATTTATAGTAAAAAGATAAAGCAACAAACTTAATTTAATTTATGTAGTTGAGCCCCCACCAATCTTATATAACAATTTAATTCAATACAAATAAAATTGTGGGCGTATACCAAGTCAACAAATTAAAACCAATTCACGGATTCTTAAAAGCAACAAGGATAAGAATATATATATATCTTATCAAATTAATATTTTTTTAAATTAATTATTAAATTGAATCATATAAAATATATTTATAAATTTTTACATTAATTAATAATTATATATATTATGTCATCAAGATGAATTAAGATCAATGTTAATAATATAATTATAAATAATATTAATTTTAATATATATTAATACCATAATAAATAATAATCAATAAATATCAAAATCTATAAATATAATTTATATTATAGTAAATTTTAATTTAACAGTTGATGTTGAAAAATATTAATTTAACACGATATTATTGAATGGATATTACATTAAATGTAAGTTTTGAGTGTAATTTAATAAGTGAACGTGTGTGTATATGCGCATCATTATAAGTAGGTAGTGATATTTGGTTGGTAAAAAAGTCTTCTCTTGCTGCAAGATCTGCGTAGATAAACAATGTTTAAAAATATAACAAAATCCTAAAAATGTCATCATATACTATAATTGTGAAGACTAGTTGATTAAGGATTTCATCACAAATTTTGCTGCTATAGTAGACTATATAGTGGCCAGCGCCGAGTTAAGTAAAATATAGTAACAGATTTATATTACTGTAATTAATTTGTATCTGACATCATTCTATATATGTTTAATAATAATAACGATTAATTAAAATAATTTATTAAAATTACAATTATATTTCTTTTATTTCTAATAGCATTCTATATATGTGTAACACTCATTATAAAATATAAAATATTTTACAATACTATCAATACTCAATTCATAACTATATACTACTTAATTTTTGACAAATTACTATTGAAGTAATGTGATAATATGACTTAAGTACGTCATTTAGATACACATATAATAACAAAAATTAAAAAAATTAAATTAAATAATATGTATTTTAAAATAATTAATTGATGTATATTTTTTATACGTACATTCAAATAATTTCTATTTGTGGTTATGACCACTTAAATATATCTCTTTCTTTAAATAACTTTATGCTTTAGTGGTTGATTAATGTTTAATTAACGTGATTTTGACCTTTTTTTCTCTTGCCTTATTGATATATTTTCTTAGAATAAAGACTGATTTCATTTCAATAAAACAACCAAGTTATATATAACAGAGTTTAAACATGGATCTGAGTTTGTGTTGGTGGTGTTTAAGAAGGCAACAATGAGAATTAATCACAACATTGATGTAATGTTGTTAAATTTCCTTGATAAAATGAGAATTAATAAATATATTAATGTACCTAGAGACCAAGGCTTCATGATTTCTTAAATTTCCACAACATTTGCACTTATAAGAGAAACAATACTAAAGAGTTATTTTATTTTATTTTTTGGGAAAATAGATAGTACTTTTATTTTACTTGGTTGTGTCTGAATTTGTTTCGTAATTAAGAATTGTATTCTTCTAGATAGTAAGATCATTTTCTCCTTTTTGTACGTCTACCTATGTTTTTTGGTGTTCAGTTGAATAGAACAGTTGATCAAACTGTTTTATAGTTAAGTTTGTAATTTATAGTTTGTTTTTTTGTTAAATGAATGGATTATAATATTTGGGTAAATGAACTTTGATTTGACTGAATTTCATTTGATCACATGATTAATTCACTTGTACGGGATGGAGGTTTCATTTGAGCTTTTCTTTACGTAAAAAATACACCTTATTTTTGTTTAGATTTTTAAAATTTATTTTGAATTTAATTTTTTAAGTTATATTCGGTTTGTTCAATTAGTCTTTAAGATATATTAAATTATACATGTGATAATATAAATTTGATTTTGTTTTTTTGAATTACTGTCATGAAATGTTAAGATTTAATCAAAATGTCACAATGAGTTGAGAGTTGAGTATCCAAACTACTTTACACATGAAGAAAGTTAAAGACATTAATTGTGTAGATAAACCTTTATTATCTTGTTTTTAAGGCTATATGTGTTTTTAAATTTTTGTTGAGAAAATCAAGAAATATAAACAATTTATATGATTTAATGAATATTTTTTAAAGGATTAGTATGAATCAATGAGAAATATATTGTTGCAGTATTTGGTAGAATTTTTAAAAAATTTAATTAAACTAATTAATGCCGAAATTGAAATAAAAGACTAATTATATAAATATAATATAACTTAAAAGATTAAATCAAAATAAAATAAAGTTAAATGACCTAAGTAAGAATTGAGTTAAATTTAACAAATTATAAATATATTTTTATTTACTTTTTAGTTTTATTTGAGGATTTCACGGGGTGAGGAATATTTTGAGCTTCTTTAACGATGAAGATATCTAATTTAAGAAAGATATCTAATTTAAGAAAAATTTACCCTGTACTCCCATTTTTAGACTTATACCTCCATAGTTTTATGAAAATGACAAAATTACCTTAAATTTTTTTTTACTATTTCACAAAATCCAGAGTCATTTTTTTTTTTTTTACCATTTCATCATTTTCGGAGTAGTAAAAAAAATTCCAGTGGGTGCAAGTTTTCCAGTAACTTCTAGAAAACTATTTAGAAGAATTTCGGTACACAGAGTGTTACTAGAAAACTTTTTACAAGTTTTCCGGTACAAAGAATGTTACCAGAAAACTTTAAAAAATATTTCCCGTACAAAATTGAAAAATGTGTGTATCGGAAAACTTTCTTCAACTTTTCCGGTACAGAAGAATGTTATCGAAAAACTTTAAAAAAGATTTTCGTTATAGAATGGAAGAATATGTGTACCATAAAACTTTCTTCACTTTTCCAGTACAGAAGGTGTTTCCGGAAAACTTCATTGACAAGTTTTCCGGTACACCAATTTTATTTTAAATTTTTTAAATTTTATTAATTTTTTTAAATGTTAACATATATGGATAAACTGCTACTATTTTTGGATAAAACATATGTCGATACTACAAACATTTTTGACATATATCAGGTATGAATAATTATAATTAATATTATAAAAATATATTATTGTGAATAATTATAATTTATTTTATATTTTATTTCAGATACTTGATACAAGGAACGCTGTTGTGAATTGGACTAAAGAAATCGATTTAAAAAATAAAGTTACTGTTATCATCAGAAAATCAGATATAGAGACAGAAGAGAAAAAGACGAGAAATAAATTAGTATTAGGTTGTGATAAAAGAGGAAAATACAAGTGTGCTAATAGTTCAACTCGAAGTTCAACAAAAAAGTGTGATTGTCCTTTTAAGCTTAGATCAAAACCATTAAAAGATGATTCAGGATTAACAATTAAAGTAATTTGTGGAGTTCACAACCATGAATTACCTGATATTTTGTATAGGCATGCATTTGTTTGACTTTTATATGAAAAATAAAAAAAAAAACATGTTCATGACTTAACAAAATACAATGTTGCACTGACACGCATATTACTCTCATTGCAAAACCGAAATAAGAACAATGTTACTAAGATCTCACAAATATATAAACAGAGGAGTATGATTCGATTGCACGTGAGAGGTAATATAACAAAGATACAACATTTATTCAAGTTAATTGAATATACAAAATAAGTGTGTTGGAATAAAAAGCGTGAAGACTAAGATGTTATGAGAGATATTTTTTGGGAGCATTCAAATTCAGTGAAATTGTTGAATTTGTTTCCAATTGTGTTGATTATAGGCAATACCTACAAAACTAATAAATACATAATGTCATTACTTGAAATTGTTGGTATGACATCAACAGAAATGACATTTGTAGTTGGATTTGCTTATTTGGAATGTGAGCGGGAAGAAAACTTTTGTTGAGCATTAGAGAGGCTAAGAGAACTGTTTTTTATACAAAATAAATTTTCTCAAGTAATTATGACAGACAGATATCTTGCATTAATCAATGCAATTGGTATTGTATTTCCACATGTTGTTAATTTGCTTTGTCAATTCCATATCGACAAAAATGTTATAGAAAAATGCAAGTAATATGTCTTAAATGATAAACAAGTGTTAGTATTGAATATGTGGAAATACGTTATATATTGCAGTGATGAAAAATAGTATATCATGCGTTTGCACATGTTTGAGCAATCATGTGTCAATAATAAAGTGTTTGTTGACTATGTGAAAGAAACTTGGTTGACTCCTCATAAGAAAAAGTTTGTTGAAGCATGGACAAATTGAGTGATGCATTTGAAGAACATAACGACTAACAGGTATGTCATGTGACTCTAAAACTTTGATTTTGTAATTTTATTATCTATTGTTGAATTATTCAATGGTGACAATTTATATGTAATGATAGGGTTGAGTCAGCTCATTGGAAATTGAAGTTAATGTTGGTACACAACATGTGTGACATGTGTAAATGTTGGGAGGGTATGAACAACTTCATGTTCATTCAACCCCTGATGTATTAGATCACTGATCCGTTGTAGGATATGTGGCGGCTGTGAACTAGAAGCATCTGCAGCGGTGGTCGTGGCACTATAATCTGAGACCTGGGGTACACCATCTGGTCACACTAGCAGTGGATGAGACACCTGATAGAACCACTCCAAATATCCCTTATGACACTCATATGGATATGTAGCTAGATGGATATTGTGAAATATCTCGGTGACATGGGTCACATATCCCAACCATTTCATACCTACATCAAATAATCTAGAAAGATTTGGAGGTGGGCGGTTATGGAATATGTTGGATATATCCAAATTGTCTCAAACACCTCTCTCGCAGATATTTCACTATTGTGCTGCATAACCGAAGGTGATCAGTGTAGAGCATGATATCATCAAAGGGAATGACATCCCTATGATTCTTCCATGGTCTCCATATGATATCTGCATGTGTTAGTGCGTCAAGCATACGTCTGTACTCAGTGACCTTGTGTTTGTCTTGTTTATAGCACTATCTATTCATTCGGGCAATGCATTCCACGTCAACACCCTAGTCATCTCTATTACAAATATTTGAAAAATATTCATAAATCTAACACTGTTGCAAAAATATATATATATATATATATATATATATATATTAATGATAATAAAAAAATTAATAATTAACAATAAATAATAATTAAAAAATTAAACATAAAAATAAATAAATAAATGATATACATAAAAATTAATAATTAAAAATAATTAACATAATATTTAATAAATAAAAATAAATATTTAATACCCGAAGCAACAATATATATCCACCTAGCTGTTTGATGTCAAAACAACAGCCATATGAGAGATAGTCATAATGAACTACGAATGTAGCAGTACCCCCTGCGTATTTATCTGTACCGTCTAAATGTATGAATAAAGGAAGGTACTTCGCATCAACTAGAGTATGACTCTTACCAACAAAAATAGTATTCTCTACTAAATTCAACAGATACGCCCTAGCAGCACAATCAAATCTCTATGATGCACACTGCCTTCTAAAGACCTCTTTCAACCAATCAAGTCTGTAGTGCGCACCTCTAGTCTTTTTGATCTCCTTCTAGATCTCTTCCGCGATCACTCCTAATAAAGTCATGGCAAGATTACATGTCATTACTCTATTTACATCAGGTGGACTGTAGAATTCACCCTTGATAGACAATCCTAGAAGATTGACAACATCATCCAAAGTAATTGTCATTTCACCAAATGACAATGTCTCGCAATGCCATCTTTTCACAAACGCATAAATCAGATTATTGTCGATCATCTTTAAACTATCCCGTTGTAATGGGTTCAATCCTGAAAAGTTCACTCAGTTCTCTATGGATCGCGGGAGTACCGACAGGATAAATTGTTGCATTTTCTTTCCATGTGCAACAATTTTCAGCAATGGTTGCTCCTGTGTACAAAGAAAATATATGACATTAAATATTTTTGATGCATTATAAATAATAATTACTTTAACATACCTGACCAAACCACAGTTTAGCTGAAACATGATAACGGTATAATGTAAGGACGGATAAATCATATGGTCCTCTAGGATACTGTGTGAGCTCACCAGGTCTCTGAGCTCCATCATGCCCCTCCTCCATATGTTCTTCCTCATGAGCAGGTTCAACCTCCTCCTGCTCATGTACCTTCACTTACTCATGTATCTCCACCTATCCATGTACCTCCTCCTTCTCATGCACTATAGAAGGCTCATCCTGCTGATGGATAGTCACATATAGAATAAATCGATTATCCTAATCTCCCTCATCATCGTCTTCAATTATCATATGTCTTCTTCTCCTTGAAGTTGTCGGTCGAATCCTCCATGGATGATGTAGAAGTATGAGTGTCACGTGTAATTCGTATGATTTGTCGTCTCTTCCTCGTGCACCCACTGGAAAATTGAAGAAAAAAAAAAGAAATAAGTCACAATTGGTTATAAAATCATAATTAATTAAAATTAAAAATAAAATAAAATAATAATAATATAACTTCCAAAGAACTTGAGGTTCAAGATTTCCGGTAACTATCGAAAATGTTAAACCAAGTTTTCTGGTAACTATTGGAAATGTTAAACCAAGTTTTTTGGTATGAATATGATTTTTAGAGAAGTTAAATTAAGTTTTCCGATACAACAAGAAAAGTTGAAAAAATATTTTCGAAAGAGGCTTCTGTACTGAAAAACTTGAAAACAAATTTTCTAGAAGATTTAGAAAAATACTTACTTTTTTTCCAAAAATGTTGAAAGGTAAAATGGTGAAATTTTTAGAGGTTTATTATTTAAACAAAGACAAAAAAAAATCATTTTTTTACTTACGGGGTAGTATAGGTATAATTTGAGAGTATGGGAAAAAGAATTTCAAATTTAAGGAAGGAAACATGGGTTTGTTTTGGGCTTTGGACCCAATTCCTTAAAAAAAATTAGAAACCACCTTTTTGTAAACTAAAATGAAAATGAAAAATCAGAAGCAATTTGAAATCCGATAAACTTATCCAAGTGGACCAGCCTTCACCGCTGTTCTGACATAGACAAATTCAGATAGTCCTATATCCATATCTCTGTGATCGTGATAGAATAAAGTTTTTTTTCTTTTTTTTTAAAATTGTTCAATTATAATTATTTATTTTAATTTATCATATCATATTTATTATTTTTTAAAATAAAAAAGTTATCAAATGTGTGGCTGATTAGATGAATTTTTATGGCAGGATTATTTATGCAGTCTCTTAACTTAATTTCAGATAACAATTCAATTCTTTATTTATTATTATTTTTTTAATTTGGTCTTTTATTTAATTTTAAATAAATAATTTGATTTGTAATATTTTAAAATATTAACAGTATTATAATTTTTTTACAAAAATTCATTAAAATTTTCAAATAAAATTCATAAAATTAATTATCATCTTCAATATAATGTAAATTTGATCAAATTTATAACTAAAATCTTCAAATAAACTCATATTTTTATTATTTTTATTTTTGAATTTTTGTAATAAAATTAAATAAATAATCAAATAAAAAAAAGTGTTATTTAAAATAAGTTAAAAAGAAAATTGTTTTAATTTTATTTATTGATGGTTAACCTAAAACAAAATTGGACTATGATTAATGTCTTTTAAATCTATAAAGATCGGACGGCCATAAATCATAGTCCAATTTTGTTTTATATCTTTATAGAAATCAATTTCGTTTCTTGCACTGCAGATACATACAATTAATAAATCATAGTCCAATTTTGTTTTAGATGTTTATAGAAACCAATTTCGTTTCTTGCACTACAAATACATACAATTAATTGAGTTGAAATACATACAATTAATTGAGTTGAAGGTAGTGGTTGCTGAAAAATTAGGAAGAAGAGATAATGTAAAAATTTGTAGAGAGAAATTAAAAGAAGAAGACAACACAAGCAGATACAAACTCCATCTGAGCTCTCTAGCTGGTATTTTTTTTATTCTTGAAAATGGATGTTCCATCATTATAACTTCTATTTGTGCTATAAATGTTCATTGTTCACCAAGTTTATCATTATTCCTTCTCCAAATACTTCAATATTCATGTAAACGTAAAATCAAATCAACTCAGTTTCATATTTTATTTTCTAAAATAATTAAAATAAAAAATAGAAAAGAAGAAGATGAAAATCAATCACAATATTGGAAGATTGGAAAAAATTAGATCTAATAAATAATAGAAAACACTATTTATTTCTTCTTTTTTTTTCATGCAATTTTTTTTCTTAAGGAATAAATTGTCTCCCGTTTTTTTATGTTTGTCAGGGGGAGAAATCCTCACCCTTCACACCCAATTTTTTCTTTTTTCAATCACAAATAATTTGGCTGGAAAAAATTATTAGCAAATCAAAGCATAGGTTGTAAGTTTTAATTTTTTTGTATACAGGTTTTAGGTTTTTTATTTCCATTTCTTTATCACGTTTGGGCTCCAAGCCGATTAGAATTTTGGCACTTGTTTTCGTTATTTAATTTCTTCTCTTATATAACTATATTCACAGGATTAATCCCTTTCTCAAATAAAATCTTCTAACAATAAAAAAAATCGTTTAAAAAAAAATTGAAAGAATTAATTAGATGTTACATTATTTTAATCCTCTATTTATCGAAATTTAAACACTAAATTGTATAACTTGCTAGTTCTGAATATTTTTTGAAACAAAATAATCAAAAACAACTTTTTTTTATAAATTTCTTTTTTTGAATGTAATATCTCTTTAATTTTTGATTTATCAGGATACAAGTTAATCAATTTTATACAATTTGATAATTTTAAAATTCACTTTTATAAAAACTAATTAAAATAACAAACACATCCACCTTTTTCACTTAAAACTACGCAGTGTTGGTTTTTTTATTACACCAAACTATTTGTAGGAGTAGAGAAACACTTTCAAGCAAATAATAATTTTTCTTAATTTTTCTTAATTTTTCCACAAAATGAAAATCAATTTTGTAAATAAATAACAAAATAATAACTTTCCTTAATTTTCTACATCTAATTTACAAATATTAAACTTGAAAATAAACATTTTTAAAATTAACACTTTTCTTACATTAATTAGAGTTACCTCGGTTTTCAAACAAATGTCGTAGGTGTGAATATTTTTGCTACACATAATTTGACTTCTTAATTCATAATTTAATTTCAAAGATTTTTTTTATTTTAATATTTTCTCTAATTAATAAATAATTGTGGAGATTTCCTATTTTTGAACCACCTTATTATTATTTTTTCAGTTCGCTATTTTTGGACACAACTCCTATCACGACACATAGTTTATAGGTAAGTTTAAATTCTCAATTCATCTCTTAATTTTATCGAGAGCCACATGGCATGTTGGGCGTGGTAGAATGTGCGATAGAAAAATATATATATTATTCTCAATATTTTTTATTTTATCCTTAGAACGTGTAATATCATGTAATATTATATTAAACTAGAGAACAACCCGCACGTTGCGCGGTAAAATTTAATATATTACTAAGTATAAAATAACAATAATATATAATTTAAAAATAATGTTAATTTTGTTTTATAATAGAATATGCTCAAGTGTTTATGTACTTAAAGGTAAATATATTTTTAAATAATTATATATAAGCTAGGTTTGCTTTAGTACAAAAGAAGAAGTAAAATATTGTTGACTAAAACAATTCTTGCAAAATATATTTAAATGTGGAATCGGTTTATTCAAACTTTTTTTATTTCATTGAAGTGATTCTTCTAATAATATTGTGTGTTTTGTGATATATTATAACATTCATTCGTGAGTGATAGTTTGTTAAATTCAAAATATTAAAATAATTCATTCATGTGTGCTTTGGAATTTTAAAATAATTATTTGACACAGTCAATAAACTTCAAGAGTAGTTGAAAAAAATTATAGGCAAGAAAAGTTTGTGAATGTTTAAGACATAAAAAGTTTCGAGTGAATAATGAAATAGTTAGAAGTACTTCATTTTCAAATATTTAATATTATTCTTTTTTTTTGTTTCAATTATAATTTGTGTTTTTTTAATTATAAAAAGAAAAAATGTTATGGAAGACACATTCAACCTAGAAAAAAAACTCATTTTATATGCAATAATATTGATGTATAATTTTGAACAATAATTGACAATATAAAAACAATATTATTGAAGTATTTGTGAATTAATAGTGTGTCACATAAATATTTGTACATTTGTTGCATTTTATAATGTCGTTATCATTGTTTGAACTTAGAATTTACAAAAGAGTGGTTGAAAAATAGAAGATAGATCTTGATGTGTGTATGTAGTCGAACTTGCATTGCCATGATTTGAAGATATTGGATATTTTATATTCTTTTGAAGATACATCTTGATGTATTTATGTACTTAAAGGTAAATATATTTTTGAATAATTATATATAAGCTAGATTTGCTTTAGTACAAAAGAAAAAGTAAAACATTGTTGATTAATACAATTCTTGCAAAATATATTTAAATGTGGAATTGGTTTATTCAAACTTTTTTTATTTCATTGAAGTGATTCTTCTAATAATATTGTGTGTTTTGTGATATATTATAACATTCATTCGTGGGTGATAGTTTGTTAAATCTAAAATATTGAAAAAATTCATTTGTGTCTGCTTTGGAATTTTAAAATAATAATTTGACACAGTCAAGAAACTTTAAGAGTGGTTGAAAAAAATTATAGGCAATAAAAGTCTATGAATGTTTAAGACATAGAAAGTTTCGAGTGAATAATGAAATAGTTAGAAGTACTTTATTTTCAAATATTTAATATTATTCTTTTTTCTTTTGTTTCAATTATGATTTGTGTTTTTTTAATTATAAAAAGAAAAAATGTTATGGGATACACATTCAACTTAGAAAGAAAAAAAACTCATTTCATATGCAATTAATATTGATATATGATATTGAACAATAATTGACAATATAAAAACAATATTATTGAAGTATCCATAAATTAATAGTGTGTCACACAAATAGTTGTACATTGGTTGCATTTCATAATGTCGTTATCATTGTTTGAACTTATAATTTACAAGAGAGTGGTTGACAAATAGAATGGGTGTATGTAGTCGAACTTGCATTGTCATGATTTGAAGATATTGGATAGTTTGTATTTTTTTATGGGTTATTGAAATGAAAGTTTTGATGAATAATTATAGCTTTTTAAATGTATTGATGGGTCATTAGTGATAAATTAAAACTGAAATTATATAATGTATGAAATAATTGTACTTGGACAAATCAAAATGTTTGTATTATATATTCAAGAAACAAAACATAATAGAATGGAAGATGAATTTGGAATGTGCCACATCAGAATTTTTTGTGAGTTGGCAAATATTGGAGGATGTGGCATAGAGAAAGAAGGGTTCTGTTTTAATTATTATAATAGATAATAGATAATAGATGTTTAGTATTGTATTAATTAACATGTTTGATTGTCTTAAAATACCATATGGTAATCGATTCTTTTGCATTCTTCTTTAGTTCCTTACTATTACATCAAACTACCATCATTCATGGAGCTTCTCGAAGCTTTTTTCAATATTACGTTCATGGCCTCCATTCTCTTCCTTGTGGTGCTAATCAAAATAGTTAAAAGAAGGAGTTGTAACAATGTCACTATCAATTTACCACCAGGACCATGGACACTTCCCTTCATTGGAAACATACATCACATTATGAGCCATTCACTGCCTCATCATTGCTTCAAAAATTTGGCAGAGAAATATGGACCTTTAATGTACCTAAAACTAGGAGAGGTACCATATATAATAATTAGTTCACCCGAAATAGCCAAAGAGATTATGAAAACAAATGAACTGAACTTTTGTGACAGACCAAATCTTCTTTTGTCTACACTATTTAGTTATAATGCTACTGATATTGCATTCTCTGTATATGGAGAACACTGGAGGCAACTAAGAAAAATATGTGTTGTAGAATTATTAAGTGCAAAGCGTGTCAAATCATTTAGATCAAAAAGAGAAGAAGAGGTGTCAGATCTTATTAATTCAATATTTAGAAATGAAGGATCAGTTGTTAATCTTACCCAAAAGATTTCCTCAATGACATATGGGATAATGGCACGAACAACTTTTGGGAAAAAGCACAAACACCAACAAAAGTTCATATCAGCAATAGGAGAAATAACGTGTTTGTTGGGAGGGATTTGTATTGCAGATTTGTATCCTTCTATTAAAATTCTTCAAAAGGTGAGTGGTGCAAAGACCAAACTTGAAAAACTTTGTATAGAGACTGATGAGATATTGCAAGACATCATAAATGATCACAAAAACAATCAGAAGGAAACAAATAAGGATGAAGATCTGGTGGATGTTCTTATCAAGATTCAACAAGAAAATGAAAACTCACAACATCCCTTTACAGATGACAATATGAAAGCAGTCATCCAGGTTAGTTTACTACCAAGCATGTTAATGTTGGAATTCAATTATGATTGGTTAGTCCCACATTGACCAGGAATGAAGGCTATATTAGATATATAAGGAGAATGACCCATAAACCTAATTCCTTAAGGTTTTGGGTTGAGATGTGGTGTCTAAGTCTCTTATGAATCCTTGTTTAGCCCATTCCGAATGTTGGGCTCCCTCGGACTCTCCAACATAGCTATCATTCCATTTGCAGGATATGTTCGGCGCTGGTGGCGAAACAACGGCAACGACTGTGTTATGGGGGATGTCTGAGATAATAAAGAATCCTAAGGTAATGGAAGAAGCACAAATTGAGGTAAGAAATGTTTTTGATGGACAAGGGTACGTGGATGAGACAGAGTTACACAAGTTGATATACTTAAAATCTGTCATCAAAGAAACACTTAGGCTACATACTCCTGCACCATTGTTAGTTACAAGAGAAAGTAGAGAGAGGTGCCAAATTAATGGATATGATATCCCAGCTAAGACTAGGGTCATTGTCAATGCTTGGGCCATTGGAAGAGATTCAAAGTATTGGGTTAAAGCTGAGAGTTTTGAACCAAAGAGGTTTCTTAATAGCCTAATTGATTTCAATGGTACCAACTTTGAATACATACCTTTTGGAGCTGGAAGGAGGATATGTCCAGGAATTACATTTGCTTTACCCAACATTGAACTGCCTCTAGCTCAATTACTTTACCATTTTGATTGGAAGCTTCCATGTGGAATAAAGAATGAAGAATTGGATATGATTGAGTTATTTGGGATCACTGTAGGAAGAAAAAATGACTTATGCTTGATTCCTACTTCTCGTCGTCTTTGATATGTAATGCTCAAGCTAGCAAGTTCACAAAGTATTTAATTTTACTCTTTCAACTCTCAAAACTTAGCTATATATGGGACAATGATTGCGAAAAAGATAGCAAATAATGTTCATTTCTCCCATGAAAGATTATGATGTTTCTAATAAAGTTTGTATTGTAAATTTTTACAAATATGTTTATTATATGTTAGCTTATAATTTATGCTAAAATGCAATTGCAAATTAGTGATGTATATATAATTGTACAATGTTATAACTTATATATGATTGTATAAGACATTAACATGGGTGTGGTTGGTTAATTGGAAAAAATATTTGCCTCGTGGTTATTGCTATGAAAAAAATATTCTCAATATTTTTTATTTTATTCTACTAATCACATAATAATACAATTACGTTTGTATAGATACTTTCATTTAGACATTATTCTTTAAGTTCCTCCTAGATTAAGTTGTCAACATGGAGAAAGATTGTGAGACAATCAATTTTACACAAGTATGTAATTATAGGTGAAATCCATTTAACAATTTAAGTAGAGGTTTTGGGTTGGAGAGATTAAGTAATTATTAGGTACTAAGTATATATATTTAAAGAAACCATTATGGTTCTTGGATGCTCTTACAAGATTAACACATTTTTTCTTGGAATCAAAGAAATAACTATAAGTGGGTTATATCAAGACAAAGAACTCTAGCATGTGTCATGGAGACAAATGGATGCTATCATTAGGCTAAATTATTGATGCTACTCCATCCCTTTTTCTTAGTGTTGAGAATTAACTAATAGTGAGATATTTAATTAATAGAGGATGTTGTGGCATCAAGGTATTTATATTTCTTACCAAATATTTGGGTGGGACCCAAAAAGATCATTGGGAAGAATGAAGATAGGGACAAAACACCCCAGCCTCTCCAACTTGCTTCTGAGGTGATGATAGGATCAAATGTTATAAGCACCTAAAGACTAGGTAATGGATTTAACAAGAGGCACATGGGTGTGGTTGGATAAAAAAATGTTCATCTCAATATTTTTTAACTTAACCTGCTAATCACACAATACATTAAATTTTCTTTACATTAATAGGATTTAATTCATGTATTCTATCAGTGTAACGTAATTTTCTACGTTTAGTTTGTTGAGAATAATATACTTAAATATTTGAAATTTTTTTATTTAGATTTAAATTTAAATATTATTAGAATATATAATTTAAATCATTGTTTAGAATATGTTAAGAATTGTTCTTTATTTTAGAGATATGATATACTTTTATATTACATTGTAGCTCTGTATATAGAGCGATGAATAATAGTTTAGGAAATGAGATTTCGCCCAAAGACATTTTAATACAAAATATATCATATAATTCTCGCTTCTACAAACACAAACAACAACAAAAATTCATCACAGTTAATTGTAACTGTTAAATCATTAGAGATGTTAAACTTTTACTATTAACTATATTTATAGTTATCCTCATGAATAATTGTAATGTGTTGATATTATAATTGTTTTTACAATAATAATACATTACAATTAAATTCATATTAATATTGTATTAATTCATATTATGAAAACAATGACCTCACTTCTTGTGATAGGTCAAACCTACTCTTGTCCACAATACTTACTTACAATGCTACATATATTGTCTTTGCTATGAATACTAGAGACAACTATGAATGGTATGTGTGATACAGAGCAAAATCTGTCCAATCATTTAAGTCCTTAAGAGAAGAAGAGGTGTCAGATCTTGTTAAATTAATATTTGCAAGTTAAGGATAAAGTGTTAAAGTCGCTCAGAAGATTTTCTCAATGACATATGGAATAATAGTGAGGGCAACTATTGGAAAAAAGTACAAACACCAACATATATATCAGCAATTGATGAAATAATGAACTTGTTAACAGGATTTTGTATTGTTAATTTGTATCATTTTATTAAAATGTTTCGAAAACCTGAGTAGGACAAAGACCACATTTGAAAAACTTTATAAAGATAACGATAAGATATACAAGACATTGTCGATGATCACAAAAGCAATCTACTTGATATCCTTCTCATAATTCAAAAGGAAAATAATCACTCACAATATCCTATAATTGATGACAATAGGAAAATAGATTACATTGCATTTGGCTTGCTCAATTAACTTATGACTTTGATAGGAAACTTCCCAATAGAATAAATAATGAAGAATTGGATATGACCTATGCTTGATTTCTATTACTTGTTCGATATGGACAAGGATTGTGATAAATATAACTAAGATTTATTTCTTCCATAAAAGAGTATGATGTTCTTAATAAAGTATGTATCAGTAAACTATACAAATAGATTTACTATACGTCATTTTACAATTTGTGTATGATTCTTTTCCAATTGGAACATAAGAGCATTGAATTTGTGCTAAAATGCAATTGTAATCTATTGAAATATGGTTGTACAATGTTGTATAGATATTAAATTAACCTGAGAAAAATCTTTTCCATGACTGCCAAGGAAGAAATCCACCTGAAATAGATAGCATATGAAGAAAGATCATGATTCAATCCAAATAAAATAGAGAAACAATAAATCAAAGAAAAGTAACAAATTATTGATATTGATATAGCTCACAATATTACATGATCATAATCATATTATTATGGTTATGAAATCCAATTGTTTCTCTATTGGTGCTTTCAGAATTAAATCATCACTAAATAAATGTTAGATGATTATGATTATGATTATAATCAAGAAGAAGAGAGTGCAACAATCATACCACATTCTGGACAACGGAAATAGTTCTTATCTCTAAAAACAAGTCCAGATCCTCCACACACCTCACATTTTTTTTGAGCCATCTAGAACAAATATTCAAAATTGAAGACAAAAAATTAGATTCAAAATTTGCACAAACGCATGCCTAATCAACCCAAACCAAAAAAGTGACTTACAATTCTCTTGCTAAATTCAATCCCAGCCACCACAAAAGGTGTAATCCCAGCTACAAAATTCAAAACAATAAAACAACACACACAATCAAAAACCTAAATAACACATCAAAGGGTGTGATAGATAGTATTACCTATGGTTCCAACAACAATTTGCCATGTGATATCTACTGGAGCAGAGTCAATAAATGTTGTAGTTACATCACTCATAGACACAACACCTACCCTTGTTCTTCTTCTCCTTGTTGTTCCTTCATTCTTAACCCAAAAATCACAACTTTTTCTAACTGTTAAGGAACAATTATGTGTGACTATGTTCCTAGTTTTCACACTAACTAAGGAAGGCAAAGAACAACAAACTAATGCTTCCATAGTAATAGGAAGTAGTACAACTGAACTAAACTTACAAACAAACCCCTTTTCAGCTCTAAAAAAAACCCACCACAATATCCGACAGTTACTAAAACGCCACGTGGGCTTTTTCAGCCCACTAATTTTTATAATATTGATTATTTTTGGTTGGGCATAAAATAAATATTTCTTAATTAATTGGGATAAATAATCCCTCAAAGTAAAGTGGAAGCAGTTATTTCACAAATATTATCTTTTTCTATAAATACGAGACACTATGAAACTCTTGCATCTAAAAAAAAATAGACAGTTTTCATAGGTTCAACAATTGTCAAATTAGTCCAACCAAAATTCTTAAAATAACCAACCACAAATAAAAAAGAGTCGTTCTCTTATTTAAGGTGACGCCAACTTCTAGAAGAAACAATTTAGTAAACAACTGATGTCTAACATCATTGGAAAACTAATCATTAAAAGTAGTTATGTTATATTTAAATAGGTTATTATCACGTATATTTATTTTTTTTCTTTGCTTACTTTTTAATTCGTTATCTTAACGTGGTACATTGTTATTTTGATTTTTTTTTATTATTTGTTTGATTCAAATTAATATATTAATGGTGATTTAATATAAATTAAATTATTAATTTTAATATTATTAACATTATAGATTTAGAGTCACATGTATCTTTAGACATTTGAATTTTATCATATTTTATATTTTATTATATTTGTATTTATTTTACCATTTTAACAATTAACTTAAATGCGGAGTCAATAGGTGAGGGTCCTATATTTTTTTTATAATATAATAAAATGAGTGTAAATTTTGTTTAAATATATTTTTAATCACTACAAAATTATGATTTTAAGTTTAGTTTTTAAATATTTTTTATTCACTTTTAGTCTCTCTATTTTGATTTTATAGAAACTTTTTTTAGAGACAAAAATATTATATTTTTTTACAAAAAAAAAAAAACTTTTAAATTAGAGAAGTAAATAAAAAAGTTTTTAAGGACTAAAAAGTTGAGAATTTTTTTTACGGTGATTAAAAATAAAATTTTGAAATTTATAAGAATTAAAATTTATTTTATCATTTTTTTAATTATTAAAATTGCACTTTATTTTTATTAGAAGCTTAATTCTTAAGATTAAAATAGAGCCTCCAAATGTTTAAGACGAAACTACTTTAGTGTTGTAAGTTTGTTCTCAAATTCACCCTTTTATGTTTTAGCGATTTTTAATGATTCTTTATCAATGTATTATACTAATTTGAAATAAATGAATGTCGATTTTAAGTAAAATAAAATTAAAAATTTATATCATATAGATCACGCATGTAAAATTTTACACAAAATTGAATTTATTTAATATGTTATTGAGATACATCAAAATTAACATCTTATGTATTTTTATTGAACACCGTCAATTTTCATAATCTCAATAACATATCAAATGATTTTAGATTTTTTTAAATTTTTGCATACATGATTTATATGATATAAAATTTTAATTATTCAATAAAAAAAATTAAAATAAATAGATAGAATTAAGAGATATTGAAGGAGATTTTGATCGAGAGAATTTTTGCTAGCATATTTAGAACATTATAAAATATTTATCCACAAAAGTTAGAATTTTTAACTTTGAACAACTTAAATATGAATTTTTGAAATGTTATAAATTAAATTTAAAAGTATCAAAATGTGAAATTAAAAATCAAATAGTTTTTATGGATGAATTTTTTTTTGAAAGGGAGAAAAACTTTTTATAACTTGTAAACATGTCTCCAAAACAACAATTTAAAAATATATTTGGACATTCCAGCATAAATTGAAATTATTTGCAAACTAATTTTGTAAAGTCTAAAAAATATAATTTTTTATAAAAAGTAAAAACAAAATTTTAAACTTTTATAAAAACTAAAAATTTATTAAACTTTTGAAAGTTTAACATCATTTCGTGTAACCGAAAAAAGAATAGGAAAATGTCAATAAGTGTCATTTAGAAAATATATTACGGAAAATTGTGCATTTAATAGCTCGAAATGTTAAAAATCGATTTTTCTTATGGATAAAATTCAAATACATCGTCATTGTAAAAAAATGTACTTGATAAGTTCGTCACAATTGTTAAATAATTAAAAATATTTGACTTTTATTATAATTATCTATAAAATCATGCATACAAATGACTGTGATACAATGATAATATAAAATAATTTACATTTACGTGTATGATAATTAAATATTTTCTATCTAAATTTTGTATTTGTATTTTTTTTTCTTTCTTAGTACCACCTTAAGAACACTTGATAGAACAGCCCAAAAGAATATTCATCGCAGTACAACGGAAAAAAAAAATTCATCTTGTGGTTGGCGCTATGAAATATTGTAATATCTACTAATAACAAAATAAACGTGGTTGGCGCTGTTTATCTACTAATATTTTATTTTATCTACTAATAACAAAATAAACGTGTATAATTATGGAAATATTGTGATAATTGTATATTACTATTTGTTGTGGTTGGCGCTGTGAAAGTATTCTTCTCTATTTTTGTTTTATGTGTATAATGACGGTAATATTGTAATAATTTTATACTAGTATATGTGGTTGGAGCTATGAAAGTATTCTTCTCTATTTTTATTTTATCCCACTATTAACAAGATAAACGTGTATAGTTATTTTAATATTGTATTTATTTTAAGATAAAATAAGTTTTTAATTCTTATAAAACTTTATTTTTAGTTGACATAAAAAAATTATATTTTTTAGTTCCTACCAATATTTCTTCAAACAATTTTAGTTTCTACCAAAAAAACATATTTAATTGTCTTTAAATTTTTTTTTTTCAAGAATGTTCAAGTCATTATAAAAAATTTATTCATATAAATTTAAATTTGTTTTAACTTAAGATAAATTAAATATAAATTTTTTAAATATCATTGACTCAAAATAAAAGTAACAGAAATATGGAACTTGAGTTTATGACATTTAATTACAATATTATAAACATAAACATTGTCTATAAAAAAACTCATTAAAAAATATACGCTAACAGAGGCTAAAAATATTTGTATAATAATTTTATAAGAACTAAAATAATTAATTTTTTTTACAGAGACTAAAAAAGTATTTCTAAATTTATAAAAACTAAAAACTTATTTAACTCATAATTTTATATTAGTAATTGCATTGTATAAACTAACATGACTGGATTGTGTTGAAAATGCATAAAACCATACAAGTCTTTGCAAATATACCTTCATCTAGACATACTTCTTTAGTTCCTCTTAGATCAAAGTTGTCAACATGGAGCTTCAGAATCATTTCTACAATACTACCTTTGTAGCATCCTTGCTATTCCTCTTGGTTATATTCAAAATAGTTAAAAGATTGAGTTGTAACAGTTCCACTTCAAATTTACCACCAGGACCATGGACACTACCTCTCATAGGAAATATACATCAAATTATCAGCAGTTCACTGCCCCATCATTATTTAAAAAATTTGGCAGAGAAATATGGACCATTAATGCACATGAAACTAGGAGAGGTATCACACATAATAGTTAGTTCTTCTGAAATAGCCAAAGAAATTATGAAAACACATGACCTCACCTTTTGTGATAGGCCAAATCTTCTTTTCACCACAATACTTACTTATAATGCTACAGATATTGCTTACTCTCCATATGGTGAACACTGGAGGCAACTACGAAAGATATGTGTTCTAGAGCTATTAAATGTGAAACGTGTTCAATCATTTAGGTCTATAAGAGAAGAAGATGTGTCAGATCTTGTTAAATCAATATCTGCAAGTGAAGGATCAATTGTTAATCTAACTCATAAGATATACTCAATGATATCTGGGATAACAGCACAAGCAGCTTTTGGGAAAAAACACAAACATCATCATCTATTCATATCAGCAATGGAGGAAATATTGAGCTTGTTGGGAGGATTTTGTATTGCTGATTTATATCCTTCTATTAAAATGCTTCAAAGGTTAAGTAGGGCGAAGACAAAATTTGAAAAACTTTGTAGAGAAACTGATAAGATATTGCAAGATATCATTGATGATCACAAAAGCAGTGACATGAAAACAACCAAGGATGAAGATTTAGTTGATGTTCTCCTCAAGATTCAACAGGAAAATCATCACTCACATCAACATCCATTGAGTGATGACAATATTAAATCAATCATCCAGGTTAGTTTACAACAAAACATGTCACTGCATTTATTTTCACAATTCAAAGTCTGATATATAAAAAAAGAAGATTTTATGGACTTGTTACATTATTTTATGCATGGTGGTTTAGATAATAGACAATGTTATTGTAAATCTATTTGTAGGACATGTTCTTTGCTGGTAGCGATACATCATCAGGGACTGTATTATGGGTGATGTCAGAGATGGTAAAAAATCCAAAGGTAATGGAACAAGCACAAGCTGAGATAAGAAAAGTGTTTGATAAAAAAGGGTGTGTAGATGAAACAGAACTACACCAATTGATATACTTAAAGTTTGTCATCAAAGAAACATTAAGGTTACATCCTCCAGCACCATTATTAGTTCCAAGAGAAAGTAGGGAGAAATGCCAAATCAATGGGTATGATATCCCAGCTAAGACAAGAGTCACTATCAATGCTTGGGCTATTGGAAGAGATCCAAAGTTTTGGGTTGAAGCAGAAAGTTTTAAACCTGAGAGGTTTATAAATAATCCAATTGATTTCAAAGGCACAGACTTTGACTACATACCATTTGGTGCTGGAAGGAGAATGTGTCCTGGCATTGCATTTGCCTTACCCAATGTTGAGCTAACTCTTGTTCAATTACTTTACCACTTTGATTGGAAGCTTCCCAATGGAATGAATAATGAAGAATTGGATATGACTGAGTCATTTGGCATTACTGCAGGAAGAAAACATGACCTATGCTTGATTCCTATTACTCGTCGTCTTTGATATGTATTTTCCACACTAAAACAAGTTTATTTAAGTTTTATATTCTACTTTCAAAGTTTTTGTAATTAATGTCCCTAATGAATAATTAAATAAGATCCATTTCGTATGTAACACCTTCACAACAGTTCTAGCGAAATAAATGTGTTCTTTAGTATTTATGTTTTTTGGTTTTTTTATTATAATAACAACCAGGGATTATATGTGATCCATTTTAAGTTTGGCATCGCAACGACACCGTTTCGAATGTAAAATAAAAAATAAAAAATAAAAGAAGTAGAAGATAAACCTCTAGTTGTAAGAGTTACAGAGATTCTTTAAAAATGAGTAGATTAGATTAGGGTTTTTGAGTATATTCTTCTCTTCTTTCAAAATGGCTACTTTTTTGTCTCTATACCCTTACAATCCTATCTTCTATGTTCCAACTCCTTCATCTAATCATGGTTCTGCTTCTGCTTCTTCCTTTTTCAAACGGACCAAATTCGTAGTGCTTTCTGCACATTCCAATCCCAAGATTCTCAAAACCAACAGAAAATCAACCTATGGGAAATACCTTTCGACATACGATACAGATGAAGAAGATGAAGAAATGGACGATGAAGACGACGACGATGATGATTGGTTCTCTGATGTGAGTTCTGTAATTTCACTGTTGAATATGAAATTTAAGTGTTTAATTTTTAAATTCTGCTATTAATTTATCATTTTTATAAATTAATTGAATAATTGAAGTGGTTGCTTGGTTTTGATCGCTAAAGTTTGAAACTTTTTATCTTCTTCCTAAATATGGTTGAATTGAAGAAAGAGGGCATGTGAGTTTCGATGTTGCTGAATTTTGAGTTTAATGATTATACATTGAATGTGTAAATTAGTTTATACTTTTTATTGTAGTGATTTATTTTAAGTTTATACTTTTGTTGTGGAACTTGTGTTGTACCAGGAGGAATTTGCTGAGCCTGCTGATTTTAATGCTAAGGATAAGAGATTGAAGTCAAAGAAACTTGCAGGTTTGCTTGAAAAAGAGTTTTTTACTTACTAGTTTTAATAGGAAAGTTGAATGTTGCATAATGTTGTTTGTGTTGAAACAGATAGACAACAGGAAGAAGAACGTGGTGGCGCGAGATCTTTTAATAATGGACAAAGTACTAGATTGCCCAAAAGTCAGAGAATAGCATCTTTACAACAAAATAACAGTGCACAGGTACCGAATAGTGATAACCAGTAAGCTGTTAAGTTTGAAGTGCAAATGATGCCTTTAAGTTCTAATGTACTTTTGTTGGTATGTAATTGGAATCTTATGTACCCTTTATGTTTTTGTTTTTGAAAAATTGCAGTATGGTAGACATTCAAAGGAGAAAAGATATCCACATTTGTCTGAAGAGATTGTTTTGGATGTGAAATGGTTACCACTTCTTGATTATTTAAGCACCTTTGGAATTAATGAATCGCAGTTCATCCAAATTTATGAGAGGCACATGTCGTCATTTCAAATTAATGTATGTTCTGCACAAGAAAGGATAGATTACTTATTGAGTCTTGGAGTTAAACATAAAGATATAAAAAGAATCCTTTTGAGGCAACCACAAATTCTGGAGTACACAGTGGAGAACAATTTGAAGACTCATGTTGCTTTCTTGATGGGCTTGGGCGTACCTAGTTCCAAAATAGGGCAGATTATTGCTGCTACTCCATCCCTTTTTTCTTACAGTGTTGAGAATTCGTTGAAACCATCGGCGAGATATTTAATTGAGGAAGTTGGCATCAAGGAAAAAGATTTGGGTAAAGTCATTCAACTGAGTCCTCAAATTCTTGTCCAACGTATTGACATTTCATGGAATACTCGATTTATGTTTCTTACCAAAGAGTTGGGTGCACCCAGAGAGAGTGTTGTAAAGATGGTGACGAAACACCCTCAGCTTCTCCATTACAGCATTGATGATGGATTGCTGCCAAGAATAAATTTCCTAAGGAGCATAGGAATGAAAAATCCAGACATCTTGAAAATCTTGACTAGCCTTACACAGGTCATTTTGCATTCATTTTCCTCATTCTATTCTTCCTTTCCATTTTAAACTGTTTTTATACGATCACGGTTCACCTTAGATTTTCGCCCAAAAAGAACAAGGAAAATAAAATATGATCACTATATAACATGATTTCATTTTCATCTTTTGGTTGATCCGTCTTATAATGTTACTAACAGTTTATAGTTCTTATTGACTAATGTGCTTGCAGGTGCTATCTCTTTCCTTGGAGGCTAATCTAAAGCCCAAGTACTTGTACTTGGTAAATGAACTTCACAATGAGGTGCAATCCTTGACCAAATACCCTATGTACCTTAGCTTGTCTTTGGAACAGAGAATTCGTCCTCGTCATAAGTTCTTAGTTTCCCTAAAGAAAGCTCCAAAAGGGCCGTTTCCTCTTGGATCTCTAGTTCCAACTGATGAATGCTTTTGTAAACAGTGGGCTGGAACTACTCTTGATAAATATTTGGCATTTCGCCAGAGATTATTGATCAAAAAGTTTGCTGAGAAATATGACAGAAAAATGTGAATAGATCAGAATCAAGTTTGTCTAAATCAACTTGAATGATTACTGGGAGATGATCAGCAATCTCTTGTAATAAATACTATTGCCATGCAACATATTCATTCTTTGGAGTTTACTAACAAAGCCATGTCATGTGCCTATTCTCATGTAACACAAATATCAGTATCTTATTCTCAGCAGAAGCTGCTCAAAAAAATTTGTCATTGCTGTTTATGTTGGCCTGAAAGACAGAACAATTCACGGTGCCATCTGTTACCATAAGGTGAGCATGTTTAGTCGTTTAGTTATTAACAAATTATTAATACATATAATAAGCTGTTTTTAACATCTGCATTATTGCAGGTTGTGGTCAAAGATATAGATCGAAGAAAGAAGCTGCATAAACTTAAGATCCAATTCATGGATTCTATCATTTATTTTACTTTCAATGATGAGTTATAGCTATAATTATAATCTGTACACATTGTTTGTTTCTTTTGGTGTTTTCATTGTTTTGTGTATCATAAATCAATAGGACCACTTTTATTACACTTGACCATTATTTGTTATCCTGAGGCAATTTGTATCACATGTACAAGTAGAAATAAAAACAATTATTGCCTTCAGAGCTGTACTTGCTACTAAATTCTTACATGCTTGTGATTTTTCTTTATTTTTAGGGTATTTTTAAAATGGATGTTTTGTCTAAAAGAAAATTAACTCTTAAACTTTTTAGAAGTTGAATAATGTCATTAAGACAAATTTTACCAAATTCTCGTATAAGAGAAATACGACTTTTAATGCACTATCGTGTTATCAAATACTTTAGAAATAGAAATAAAAGTCATGTTACATTTATACGAAAATTTGATAAAAAAATAACTTTTAAACTTTTTAGAAGTTGAATAAGCTTGTCTTTTAACGCACTTTCATTTAGATTTGCGTTTATAAAATGTTTAATCTTTGGACATTTCAAGGAAAATGTTTCTACTATATCTTATGAAAGTTAAAAGGTAAAAATATACTTATAATTTTTTAAATTTAATTAAATGTTCATTTAAGTCATTTAAGTTTATTTTATTTGAACTTAGTCTTTTAAGTTATATTATTTTTGTACGTTGGTCTTTTATCTTAATCTTGACAATAATTAGTTCAATTGAATTTTTTTTATTATTTAAAATTGTACCAAATACTACAATAATATGTCCCTCATAGTAATCATTTAAAAAAATATTCATCAATAAATTTAACTTCCTTCATATGCGATATTTCAATTATATCACAGTAATTTGAAACATTTTTCAAATTTAAAATATTATATGCGTAATTTAATATATTTTAATAATTAATGATACAAAGAATGTAATTTAGAAGATTAAATCGAAAAAAGAAAATTTAAAGATTCTAACAAAAAAAAAAAAGCTAAATTAAAAAAACTACGTGCTTATTTTTGTGTTAAAAGGATCACTTAATACTTATCATTTAATTTAGCTCTCATTATTGCTATTAATTTGTCAAAAGAAATAAAACTCATGAATCGCTACATAAATCTCCCATTTTCTTAATGCTCTTGTTGCTATTTAACTTTGTCTCTAGTCGCTCATCGCTTACATTTTTTTTAAAAGCCAGTAAATATTAGCATTTATAATATGTTCTGCATTCGAATTTAAAATAAAATATTAAAATAATATCATAAATAATTCACATAATTTTTTTTTTCATACACATTTTAAAGTTTTGCACGACATTTATAGGTTTTACACCTTTAAGAATGTCATTTTAATTTTAAAAAAAACATCTGACACACTTTTTTATTTTGTTATTTAGATAAAAAGAAACCCTAAATTGTCTTCCCTTCATCTCAAACAAGAGGATTGTTTTATCTAGAAGTTTTTGCATTGTAGTATATAAAATTCAAAGAAGTGTCTCAAGTCCACTTGTTAATAAACTAAAAATTATAAAAATTAATTAAAAATATATTGAAATTTATGTTTTCAACCATTTGATAAATTAAAAGTTGTTTTTTATGTAAAACTTCCATTTTTAATTCCTTAAAAAGTGTCATAAGGTCACTTATCAACAAAACTCTAAATTAAACAATAATGATAAGATGAGAACAACATTAAAGATGGATTGCCTATTGTTATTGAAGAATAAATTAACACTAATAACGATTTCGTGCAATTAAATGAATATGAAGAAAAAATAAACAACAAATAATTACTACATATCATTAACCAAAGATGTTATGAGAAAAGAAAGGTAGATATATAGGTGATAGACACCATCTTCCCTATTTAATTTTTATTTCACTCACACTCTCTACATCAAAATATGATGCTTTAAAAATTGTCCAAAAAATGATTCTTTAGAAAATGACTTTGCATGTCCACTAGTATGAATGTGGTAGTTGGAGTTACCTCTTATTCGCATTGAGTAATGATGATATATTTCTTCATTTTGAGATAGATGTCTATCACTGACTAGATTAAATGTTGTAGGAAACAATGTCTTTGAGACGCACTCTTGGTGCTAGCTAGTGTTGTTGCTAATGGGATCGGTGAACTAAGGATGACGCAAGTTATGGCACAAATGGATGTTGCTATCGCTGCTCAGAATGAACGTGACTTGCAAAGAGATGAAAGGGAAGAAAGAGTCACGGAACCTAGAGGTTTGGCATATTTCTAGAGACACGACCCTCCCAAGTTCTATGGAAATGTTGACCCCGAAAAAATCGACAAATAGATATAGAAAATAGAAAAGATCTTTGAAATGATTCAGTATCCACCCTTGGTGAAAGTGAGTTATGTCCCTTATCTATTACTTGGTGATGATGAGTATTGGTGGATGAACACCAAATTGATAATGGAAGCTGCTCAAGAAGAGATTAATTGAGAATATTTTTAGATGAAATTTCTGGATAAGTATTATTGCATAAAATTCAAGTGTACAAGTTTGTTAAGTAGTAGTATATAAGATTATCAAATTCACATATATTAATTTAATAACTACCAAACTAATCAAGATTTTATCGTATTCAAGTTCTTCATCAATTGTGACTGTGATAATTTTGGCTTCATCCGGCTTAGGTTTAATTTGAGTGGACGATGCATATTGAGGCCTTAGAGATAACACATGAATATTTTGCATCAAAGTTGTATTATCGATATCTAGCTCATTTTCCTGTTTTAGACTTTGCAGTTGCATGCAAGGTGCTATGTAAGCATGTGTTACATTTGAAGGAGTAGGAATTATATTGATCTCAAGGCAGATCTCATAGTAATTACAATAATTTCTAATTGGAAAGTCTTTACTATCATGCCCCCATCAAGTCACAATATTGACAACGAGGAGGAAGAAATGTGTTAAATGTCTTCTAAGATCTTCTAATTTAGCCTCTAATATATATTCACACGTTTTTCTCTTAAGTTTGATTTGTTCTTAATTACCCAATATGTAGTTTCTGACAGTTTTTCTCTTGACCATGTTTTTTATTCTACAAAAACAAAAATCAACTGCAAACATGCTTTGAGAAGTGGGTGAGCATGCACAAGTAACAAAAAAAATTCTAATAAAATTAATAACAATTAAATAAATAAATACTTTTTTTAATAAACTAAAGTGCAAAACAAAATTGAAATAATAATAATAACAAATAAAAATAACATATTTAAAATAATTAAGTATATTAATAATAATAATAACAACAAAAATTAAAACAAACAATTTTTTTAATAAAATAATTAAAATTAAACTAAATAAAAAAATGTTTAGAGTAATAAAAAAAATTCGCTTAACATTGTTAAATTAATTTTTGGCAACGACACCAAAAATTTGTTGCACAAAGTTCCGCAAGTATACGAGTTTGTCAAGTAATAGTATATAAGATTATTGTATCCACTTAGATTAATTTAACAAGTATAAAATTAATCAATATTTTATTGTATTTAGACTAATAAAAATTATTGTTGGTTCGCGATAATGAAAACGTAAAGATAGCATAATCCATCTCGTAAAATTATAACGAGAGTATACAACAACACAACTTCAAATTAATGGAAAGTAAACGTATGGTCATGGTTTTACTTATAATATCAATATCCCTAGTCCTAGTTGGATATAAATTCTAATTTATTTTCTCAATTATCAATCCATCTTTAAAACTATTAACAAATATTTGTCATTCAATGTAATATTTGTTTCCCTAAAATAATCCTTTGATTGATCATACAAAAAATATAATTAAAAGAAAGCATAAAGAACCAAGAGGTTGAGTGATTGAATTAATATCTATGTTTCATCATTTCAAATCTTAATCTTAATTATTCTAAAGATCTATCAATTAATTGTAGTTGGCTACTAGTCCATTGATTGATTAAGGCATAAAAAAATAAACTAGAATTAAAACTAAGACACAGTAAAAAGGCATTTTAATCACAAGATTCACCATAGACTCTAGAAAGGAGCTTAATTACTCATTAACATATAGAAAATAAAACAAATAGGTTTAAAATAGAGGGTCAATACTCTCTTAAAATTATATAAAAATAGCTTTATCAAGTATTTTTCATTTAGCACTAGAAAAATGTTAGGTGATGATTGTCTGTAAATTTGTCAAGGTGGTATGATCGTAGGAGAATATTCGGCGAAATTTGAATCATTGTCATGATATTTCAAATTTTTCCTTCAGACCGTTGATGAAGACTTTATGTGTCACCGCTTCTAAAATGGGCTAAGATATGAAATTCAAGATTATGTCACGCCTCTGAGAAACAAATGATTCCAACCAAAATCGTAGTCAAGGTCAACTCGAGAAAAAGTTGTATCATCGTTCTCAAGTAGCTAACCAAGGACAATATTGTCCTACAATTCCAGACTCGAGAGATAGAGGAAAGACAATGAGAACTAAGTCATATTGATATCGTTGATAAGTGTAATGAAAAGAGTAATCTATGTTACAATTGTCAGAAACCAGGACACCTTGTCAAGGACTGTCGGGCATCAAAGGATGATGCTTTAGTGGATGCAACTAAAGTCATATGTCCAATAGCTCAAGAGCGAGTCTATAGTATGAATGGTCGACGGGTCTCTTGTCCAAATGAATCCTTTCAAGGAGGTGTGAAATCTTAAGTCACATCCAACCCGTTCTTCTTGATCTTAAGGCAACACATTCATTTATTTCTATGGGTTGTGTGAACCTATTGAAGTTTCATGTCAGAACTTTATTGTTTGATTTGTCTGTTATTATTGATGCTGATGAGACTTTAACTACCAATGCAACTTGTATGTACTATCTTGTAGTTGTGTTGGATAGGAAGTTTATTGTGAATCTCATTTGTTTGCCTCTTAAGATCCTTGATGTTATCCTCGGGATGGATATACCATTATATTTTGTTAGATTTTGGTCGTAAGATTGTAATTTTCCTCGACTCAAGGCTTTCAAAATTTCTAGCTGCACGTGAAATCTTGGTCGATCACTCTTAATGATGGAGATAGGGGATGCCAAGATATAAGATTTGCTAGTGGTTAAAGATTTTTCATATATGTTTTCGACGGATGTACCTAGCCTACCCCTAGTGCGAGAGACTAAGAATTAAAATATTAAATAATACAATTTTGGACTAACAAAAACATAATGTTGCAACTTGAATTGATACTAACCAAGTCAACCACTTTGCTTGGAGAAAAAAAAAAACGTAAGCTATAGATTTGGTAGTGGAGTACTAGAATGGAACACATATCTTGTAGTCAAAATTTACGGTTATAATTTCCTTTATTTTTTGTTATAAAACAAAAATTAAGGAAAAGTGGTTAGCTCACTTATTATTATAGTATATGTATCAAAAGAGTAGAAAGACAAATCATATCATTCAGAATAAGTATATCAACTCAAAGATAAAGAGACACTGCTATATCCTCTAAGGTGAGTAAAATTCACATGTTTTGCAAAATGTGTTGTATTGTATTAGATTATTGGGTTATTAATTACTGTATAAATGAATTTATAGATGAGATGATAAATTATAAGTTATAACCCCTATTGTATTATGAGTATATAGGAGATAGAATATTATTCTTGCTCTAAAACCTGCAACATGCCAATAAGTGATAGTTCTAAAACCTGCAGTATGTATTACTATTTCTTTCCTACTTAGAAATTGAGTAATGTTTGTAAAAATTATAAAATAATAATAATGATGATTTGGTGGCGTTTATTATTTTAAAGATTTTTTGTAAAACCAAATTTAAACCTTATTGCAATTTAGTGTTTGAATAATAATAATAAGTACATTTTTAGTGTTATAATTTTGAACATATAATTCTAGGAACGATAGACGTTTTTATGTGATATTTGAAATTAAATAAGTCTGTATTTTTTTTATAGCTGTGGATTAAAAATGATCTCAAATGTATATTTTTAATCATTGGATTAGCATAGACGGTTGGATTTAAATTGGATTAAATCCTCCAAATTATAATATGTTGATTGGATTCAACTCCTTTTGAGATGAGAAAGAGACAGCAAATTAGAAAAAAGAATAGAAATGAATTAAGTAACTCATAACCATATATTCTAAAATATTCTCCCTTCAAAAATAAAATATAAACTAACAAAAAACTCTCAACTATATAATAATGCTCCAAAATAAAACTTTTTGTAATCTACCTATAACTAAAAACAAGAAACTAACTAAAAATAAAAAACTTGTTTTACATGTATCAGAAGTAGTTCCACCTCTTCAACATGTATATAACTACATTACAAAGTGTTTCTAATCACTTCTTAAATATATCACTTTCAATTGTTGGAAATGAAAATGGACTATCAGGGAGATGAAATCCTTCATTGCTGCATAAAATTACAAACATAAATAAATAAATATCATAACTTATAAAATATGAATTCTAAATAATGTAATCATTTCATGTGAAATTGTGAACAAACATAGGAAAAATTCTATATACCTAGTCCCTTCAGAAGAATCTTTATCTGTGTTTTTGACATTGTTATCCAATGCAACAGTTAATACAGGCTGTGAATTGAATTTGAAATGATCTGTGTCCAAAAAACAGTTTCAAATAGTATAACAAATAATTATATGCATAAAACATATAGAATAATAACAAACCAAAATTGAAATCTGCATTATCAATTACCATTTTGAGCTTTCAACTCATCTTTTAACTCATCTAGGCACAAATCTATGGAGAAGCCAAAATTAGAGTAAACGGACGAAGGAGATGAGACGGGCAAACGAGGTGAAAGCGGCAAAGGAGGTGAAATCGGCAAAGGAAGCGGTCTTCGAGTTTGGCTAAAATGCAGTTGCGCAAGACGTCTCCTTTCCAACTCTAAGACTTGCTCCTCCTCTTCTTCAATCAACTGTCTCCTTTGATATTGATGGTTTCCATTATTTCTTGAAACTGCATAAAATTTTGCATTAGATGAGTTGAACAATAGCTTTTTCCATAAGAAAATTACAAAAATAATTCAAAATATGTACCTCTGTCGCATTCATAGTTCATGTTTTCTGAGTTATTTCGACCATTATCAAGTTGGTCTAATATATCTAGTATATCTTGGTGCCTCCTGCAACTAATTGAAATACACGCCCAAGTTATTATGAAATAAGACATTCATTATAAGAGTTGGTTCAAAATATCATATATCTCTGTGAGTGTATTGAAAAGACTAGTTTTGGATTATCAAATAACTATATAGTAACCATAACTTCACATGTTTTAGGCTTAAGCCTTTGGTATGCTAATATGAATTTTGAAAATTATATATATGTAAATAACAGAGTTCTATATATACATAACTAAATAACATAAAAGATTCAAAGAAAATACTCATAAGCATGACATATAAATTGTTCAAATTGATAACAAAGCATCAAATAACAGTAAATAATGAGAATTTGAAGCTATAGAACTCGAAAACAAAACCTTATAATCGAAAAAAGAAGCAAAGTAATTCACCTTTCAACTCTTGCCCTCTCCCTATAAGGTTTCACAAGCACCCGAGACCCACAAACATAATGAGGATTTCCGTTATCCAAAATCATTCTAACGGTTTTGGGATCAGCAAATGTTACAAAACCAAACATCCTTTTCTCCTGGCATGGAATCCTAACATCTTCAACAAATCCAATTGTGCTGCAAAGGCAAAATATGTAAAAACAATTTGCTAACACGAATAATTAGCAGCAAAAAAAGTGTGAATGTTGCATAGTCGCGCCAAAAATGTAAATTTACTTGAAGTATTTTGCGACATCCTCTTCAGTGAAAGTGCTGTCAGCTGGAAAAGTCAAATATATTTGCCGCGAGGCACTAATATTTTGAACAGAATCTCCCTTTTGAATGTATTTTGGAGCATCTTCAGCCAGAATCACAGAATGCTGCCCATGAGGCCTGGATAAGTTTTGTCAATCACAGATTGTGAAAAACATTTTGTACTAAATAGTGTATTGCAGAAAAATAAAATTATAAATATATATTCATGGAAATGATTTATAAAATTAAAATTAACCTGTCGATCAGCCGAATACTATTAAGTTGCACAAGAAGCTTTGTCAAACTGTAGCCAGACTTACCATGTCTCTTGCTCTCAGTTAAATAACCATGAGCTTCGAGTCGCTTTTTATATTTATCATAGTAAGCTGATGGCAAAGAAGCAATTGATATAGGATTGCCTCTTCTCTGCTTAAGAAGCTCAATAATTTCAGACTCTATCTGTGCTAATAACACTTTTTCCTCATTATTATTATTATTATTACTATTATTATTATTATTAGCACTATCATGAGGGAAGCTCTCATGAGGAACTTGACAATGAATGTATCTACAGTTACTTCCATGCTTACAAAAACCTTTTCTGAAATAGTGACAGTTCTTGGGTTGAATTTCATCTAACCTTCTGCTGCTAGAATTTCCACCCAAATCGACAGAAGAAGAAGAAGAAGCATCTAAGCCATTGTAATCATTGACAACAATACCTCCACAATTTCTGGTATTTACATGATCTAAATGACTACTCTCCAAACACAACAATTGTTTTGGTCTAATGATTTCTCTCATATATTCTTGATCTACATGGTTACCAGGTTGTCTACCCCAAATGGAATTTCGAACCGGAAAGCCTGGTGGTGGTGGTAAATACCTATAACCTTGTTGTTGAGGGGTAATAACATTAGGTGGTGGTGGTGGTGGTGGTGGCAGTGGCGGTGGCGAAATCGGAGTCATCAATGATTTAACAGCCATCATATGAATCTCAGTTTTGGCTTTAGATACTACTTCATAGAAGATATGGTCAGTACAAGAAGCTAATCTAGCCAGTTCTTGGTCACCATGTTCTTGCATAAGAATATATCCAATTATCTTAGCAGCATTCTCAGGCTCAAATTTCTGAATTCTATCATAAACAATTCTTGTGTAGTCTGAAATATCCATTGTTCTTATCCTTTTGTCACTGAAAAAATGTTAACATAAACTTAGTGAATATTATTGAGGAAGCATTTAACATAAAAAAATATTTGGAATTCAAAAACAAAAGAGACTAGTGTTAATGAACTGAAAATTGCAGACATACTATATACCATAAAAATTGACTAAACAAAAAAAAAACACAGATTCTGAGGAAGAAATTGAACAAATACAAAATAAAAGTGATGTTTTCTGCAAAAAAAAATAAAAATTAAAGAAAACGACAACATGTTACCCCAAATAGTTATAATTAACCTAGAGAGACAGATTCTTATATGATCATTTTGAAAAATATTTTCCTCAATTTTCTCTTTCTTAACTCAAAAAGGAAGCATTTTTAATGCAGAGAAGCAAATGGCACTAACGTGGAAACAGAAAATCACACACTTCTAATCAAATCATCACAACAACAACATGAAAATTTCCAAAAAGCAAACAACGTAAAACAAAAATGTTACAAACAAACAAACAAACAAAAACCAGCATTAGCATTTCAAGATTAAAATTTAATAAAGGAACAATTTTTTTGCAACATTAAGTAGAATTGATTTATTTAAAAAATCACCCTTTATCAAAAACAACAATTCAAAGCGAATAAAAGAAAAAAGAACACTTAAAAAATAAAACACACCATGAAAGTTACATACATACCCATTAAAGAGAAAAGAAAATAAAAAGAGGATAGTGGTTCAAGAGAGTTATAGAAGGTTCTCACTCTCTGTATCTCTCTTAAACTCAAACACTTAAGTAGTACTACACTGAATAGTGTTACATATATATATATATAATTCAGTTTTTATATAAAGTTTCAAACTTTTTGAAAAATCACGCTTACCTGTCAAATGGTCAGAGATTTGTGGCAACATAGTTTGCTTGACTCAATCAAATTTCATAACTGAATGGAAATTTAGAACTGCCTCTAAAAAACCACCCTTATTTTTTGGGTGAACTCAAACATAGTCAAAATAGAGTCACTGTGCAACGTATCTTTTAAACCAACACTTCATTCATTTGAGGAGTATATTAGATTTCATAATTTTAATTTATATATTAATACTTTAATTATAATTAATTTTATTATTATATAAGATATTAATTTAAATATTTTATTTAATATTATTATATATTATTTTAATTTAAATTTAAATTTAAAATAAAATTGAATTTAAATTTAAAATAAAATTAAATTTAAATTTTTATAATAATAATAAATAAGTAAATGTTAAATATATGACATAAATAATTAAAAATGATAAGAATAAATAATATTGAGATTGGTTAGTGGTGATGGTAATTGAGAGTTTTAAATATAAGAAGGTGATAATTTTGCATAAAATGTAAATAACTATGGATCTTGGACTGAAAAGACCGAAATTTAAAATTTTAATAAATAAATAAAAAGTATAATATCTCAATTTTAATTTTTAAATTCATAAAAATACATTGGAGAAAAATATCAAATTTTGATTTATATTTTTAAAAATTAAAGATTAGTTGAAATTTAGAATGAAAATTTTATTTTATTTTATAATTATATTAGTTGTTTTTGTAATTTTTATATAAATTATTTTGGTTTTTTTTTACAATAGACGTACCTGTTAGGCCAGTTTAACACAACTCTAACCGTTGACTCGTCAAAAATTGAATTTCATGTGACTCGAATGAATTTTTATATCAGACATATTCGTTATTCGTTATATTAATTTAATAGGCAAATTCGCTCAAAACTGAATTTTACATGAGTTCGCGCCGAAAGTACGTTGGAGTTGCTCTAAGTAAAAGTTTCATTTAATCTTCAAGAATTGTACTATATTTTCTAATTTTTAGTAATAATGATTAAAAAAATTTCCGAAAAACCAAAAGTGCCTATATTTAGGGGTTCAACTCTTCAAGTGACACCTCCTTAAAAAAAACCTCTTCTATTGCCACATCAATGTTGCCAAGTCGTGTGTGGTTTTTTAGGTATGTCGATTTAAGTTATTTTTGACTGAACCATGTTGTTGAGGTTAAAAATAAATAAATTGGTATTTTCTTTTTATTAATGTGACCAAAAAATTTGTTAAAATATTATTTAAAGGTAAAGTGGAATGGAAAATTTATATGAAAAATCAGTTTTCCAGTGAAAAATAAACTTACTCAATTGATAGGTTATATTTAAATTATATTCTAAATATATTCTGATTGTAATTTTTTTAGGCAAAGTTGATATAAGTGTATTCTTTTATTCTAAATTTTTTATTATAAAGAAATCATCGTCAATTTTTTTAAAAATAAAATAAGTGAATAAAAATTATATAGTGATTATTTATCAAATATTTGTATATAATAACAAACTAATATGAAAATAGCCTGAAATTTTATTATGAAAAAAAAAAAATTAATGTCGAAATGATTAGCAAAAGAAAAATCAATATAAAATTATGATTTTAACAAAAAATGATAATTTGTTTTTGAAAAATGACAATTTAAAGAAAAGGAACTGAATATATATTATTAAAAAAAGTAACTGAGTAAAATTTATAGAAAAAAAAAAGTAAAAAAAGATATGGGGCCTTGATGAATATCGACCATAGGATATGATCCTTGAGATTTAGGAACTCAAATCATGTAACAGTGGGGACCAAGGGAGGGAAAATGTGCACCTTGGAAAGAGGCTATTATGTTGGAAGGTTTCAATTTGTTTTGGAGGGAACACAACCACACAAAGAATAGGATAATCCCATGCCAACATCTTTAGAAAATAAAATATAAAAGACCATGATAGTGGTATTTTTGGAAGCCCCCCAACATCCAAATTTATATTGCTAATTTTTTTTCTTCATAGATTCTTTTTGCATAGATTCTTTTTATGGGAGTTAATTACATTCAGCATTTTCAAATTCAAATTCTAATTCTAATTATTAGCAAGATTTGATTTCTACATGCACTATGTAAAAAAATTTATGTGTATAATCACATCTCACTACATATTACATAGATATTTTAATAATTGCAATAATAAAGTGATATATTTTTATGTATAAAAGTTGGTAAGTCATTGAAACAAAAAAATTCATATTCATTTAATAAATTAAAAATATAATTAAATAGTTATAGTTTTTTCATCTTCTTGAAAATAGTAGATATATTTAATAATAAATATAGAAATTAATAATTTGGTTTGTGGTATAAGTAGATGGCATGAGAAAAGTTGAATATATCATTCTTTAATATAATATTTTTATACTTATTCTCTTAACCAATCTTCTAAGTGTACTCATTATTATTTTATTATTTTTTAAGTCATATTTATAGTTTCGTCAACGAATCTATCTAATTTGACATTAAAAAAAAATCATCTAAATTGATGATAAAATGTTTTTTAACATCTAGATTTTTTCTAACTTTTAATATGATATTTAAATTGGAATATCAAATTGAATTTATTTATAGTCGTGTTGCATGTAGTAATGACCGACGAGTGGTTGGTTTTGTAACATGTGTACAATTAAGTTTTGGTACACATTCAAAATTAAATGCAAAATGCTTAGTTATAATTATTGGATTTATTATTATTTAGTCTTTTAGAAATTAATGAATATTGATTATTCTTATTTTTTTGTATTGATTAATGACTTTGAAATTTTGTGTTAAAACTTTTAACAATAAATTTAAACTTCGTATCGTGTGTATTATAAGCCACAATTTTTTATTTCATCTATTCCATCGATTCCATAATTGTGATTTATTTATATATAAAAAAAATTATTATAAAAATTTTATTCTATATTTATACTTTTATGTTTTATGTCTTTGTAAATATATTTTATTTTAATTTTAATTCTTATAATTCTTTTTATTTGATTTATACATTTAATTCTAACAAATTTTAAAAATGTCATTTATAAATTTTTTTAGTACAAAAATGATAACATAACTAATTTTGGATGAGTGACACTTCATCTAAAATTAGTCATGTCATTATTTTTTTATTAAAAAAAAAAATCATAAAACACTTTTTAAAACTTATTAGAATTTGCAAGGGCATAAATCAAACAAAAAAAATTATAAGAACTAAAATTAAAATGAACCATATTTGCAAAGACAAAAAAACATAATTAAACCCAAAATAAATTATTTTTTCAATTTTAAATATAATACAAATATAAATTCATATTTTCCTATATATATTTGTTTTAAAATACTAAAAAATATTACTTCTCATATACACTTGTTCAAGATCTAATTATAGTGTAATTTAACTAAATATATGCATACAATTGATTTACTTTAACGAATTCAAATTTAAATATTTGTTCAAAAATATATTTATATTTATTATATGACATATTTCAAAGAACTTGTTAGAAATAAAGGGGGGAAAAATATGTGCTTTGATGAGATGATCGAATATTTTCCAACTTAATAACAGGTATGAAAATGAAGCAACCTCAAAACATTTGAAGAATTTAATCTATGCATTTACATACAAATGTTAAGTCTATTTAAAAAAATAAAAATAAATAAAAAAGCTTACCTCATTGGTGTAAAGTGAATGGAACAAATCACGACAAACACAAAGCTTTGTGGCCAATGTAGAGTGGAAGTGATCTCTATTAATTCGAATATTTTGTCAGTCCAGAATAATGTTAAATCTTGAGTAATGAGTATGAACTAAATGCATGTATGTGCTCTATTGAATATTATATCTTACTTATATACATGTTTTTTTTTTTTTTACTAAAACTTAATTACATGTTGAATACTAATATATTATAGTTTTATAAGACCCAAAAAACAATATATTATAGTTTTATTATTTGTAAAGGAATTTTTATTTATTGATAATTTTTTTAATTACCATAACTTGAAAAGATGTATGCTTTTCATATGTACTCAAATATAGGACAAAAATAATAAAATAAGACAATTGGTTTCTATCAAAATAATAAAATATTCAAATAATTTATTTTTCATCAAAATAAGCGAAAAAGATTTTTTTAACCTTTTTGTTTCTAGAAGAAAGGGAATTGGGTATCTAGAAGTATGTTTAAGATTATAAACAGAGGAGAAATTTGACTCCATTTTGTTACATACTTTTTTTGAATAGACAACATCGTATATATATTAAATAAAATAAATTATTATTTTGGTCTTTGAATATTTGAATCATATTTATAATAATTTTAAATGTATTAAAATTATAAAAGTATGTAAATTTAATTATATTTCTAGTTAATTTATTTAATTATTAAATATATTTTTCATTCACCAATTTAGTTTATAAATTTTTTCAACAAAAATGATATTTTATGATGAATTTGATTCTTCTAAATTGATAAGTTGGTGAAATCTGGTTGATATTATAATCATTCATGATTTGTCATGTATATTCACAAAGCAAAAATCATTCATTTGATGATGAATAGTTGAGATTACTATTTTATTCTCTAAAGTTAATTGCTCACTTTAGAGTAATATTTTAAAAATCGGTTCGGACATCAACTCGACAAAGTCACAGAGTTAGGGAGTCATGGTCGAACCGAATTAAATTGAATTACTCGGTTGTGCAACTTAGACTCGTGAAATTTATAAATATAAAATAAAATTATTAGAAAACATAATTTAAATCAAAATATATATTAAATTTATGAATTTTATTATGCATATGTTTGTTACGAAATCAGTATCACTTATTTGGAAGTCCAAAGGAGCACATAAGTGATCAAACCTATTTCTAATCTTATATATAAATCACCACTCTTATATATCCAATATTTATCACATTTTTAGTCAATATGAGACTTAACTACTCATACTTGAACTTACGATATATTATATTTGCATCTTGATTTTCTTTATGTAACACTTGCATTGCATCCTGATTTCATATTTTAACTTTCTTATTATATGTATTTTTTTAAAGTGTACAAAAATAAAAAAATTATATATATTTAAAAAAGCAACTCTCCATTTTAATAATATTTTTTGTTTGGTAAAACAGGATTTAGACAATATTCTACGTCTTATAATATTAATATTAGTTAGTTATACATGAGGGAATTTTAAGTTGTACTTTGATAAGTGATCTCACTTTGATTAATATTTAAAAATTGGTTAAATTTTGTACAAAAATAACCATTATCATTTAAGAATATATATTTATTGATATTCTTATTCTTATACGATTGAAAAAATGACTTAATTGATGTTTATCTAATAAAAATAAAAAAAAATAAAAATATTTTTTTAAAATTTAAATCGTCTAAGTAACATCAATTATATTATCTTTTTAACCATAAAATTCAACATTTTAATAATGTCGTTAACTATTCTTAAAGTTTCATATTAATATTAAATTTTTAAAACCTATAATAAATTATATGTTGTGTTGGTCCATAGATGGAAGATCTGGCAAAGAGGAGTGCATGGTCGTGACAATGTCATAACATGGTAAGCGCGTAGGACTCGGTAATGACATCATCCATTTGATGGAAAATGAGTTAAGCAATAACGTCATAAAAAAGAAACTAACTTTAGACTTAATATAATTTTATAAAACCTAGGACTTAAAGTATTAATCAATATATAGGTGCATTTTGAATATAGACAAAATTTGATTTGATTTTTGTCTTTTGTAAATTTTTTAATTATATCTTTATAATTTTTTTAAAATAAATAAATAATATTTTTTTTGTGTGTGTGTCTAAATGGTCATGACTAACCAAATATTATTCACAAGTAAGAATATTTGTTATTAACACACTTGAAAATTCTAAGAGGAAGTTTTGAATTAAATACAAAAATTGAGAGGTAGTTTTTTATTTATTTATTGAATTCTATTTTATTTTTATTATTTAATACTTTCAATTTTAATTTGTTGGTTGATTGTTGTTTTTTGTAGAGTAATGAAAATTGACAACTTTATATTTGGGTGATGAATTGGAGGTTGATAATGGAATTGGAAGGATTAACGTAACAGAGGAAGTATAATTATTTTGTTTAAAATTACTAAAAATTGAATTAAAACATATATATACACATGCACCCTCGGAAATTGATTTACTAAAACCAGCCTTCTTGTATTTACTACATTATGTTAAGGATTTCTATGACGGTCCAATTAATATCAGATTTTATTTTTATTTTATAATTTAAGATATCGATTTTAAATTTAAACAATTCAATGTTGATCGAATAGTTACCTTTAATTGATAAATCAAACTAAGGATTTTGTTTTTAAGAACAAGAGATTTTGACTTTAGACATTCTAGATGCAAGCATCCCCATATTCCTTTCATACAAGACATTATTGACTTTTTTAATCAAAACAAATATTGACTTTTAACATAAGCAGCTGACTTAGTTTAGTTGTCATCGAAAAAAGAAGATATGACAACCGTGTTGAATCCATGAAAAAGGGATCGTTAATTACGTGTTAAAATTTAAATTATTCTTACTTAGTTAACTTAATTGCATACGTTTGCTTTGCTAGTTAATTATTTGAATTTAATAAACTATAGCTATAGTGACACATAAATGTTGTTAACTATATATAATATGAGGTGATGGTTAATTCTTCTTCAAGAAGTTTCTTGTAGACTTAATTAAGCTGGTTTCAAAAGATAAAAAAAAAATAAAAAAATTAAGCTGGTTAATTTCATTTGGTGGAGATTATGAAGGTAAGTGATTTCCTTAATTGAATTTCGGTTTCTTTCTTTTCTTTTTCTCTCAAGGAAGCTAGCTTCAAAAACTCGAGTTTCCTACAATTCCATAATTATATTTATATGCATATATATATATGGTTTTTATTACTTAATTATGAGACATGTTTTACTTATGAATGGTGCAGCAAAAGATTGTGATTGAGGTACCACTCCATTGTGCAAAATGCAAGAAGAAAATATTAGCCATATGCACCACTGCTGATGGTATGTGTTGATCATATAAAATAATATGAAATGATTTTGATTGAAAAAGAAAATCATGTATTATATAAATGAAAAAATGTTTCACTTTATTTTGATTGAAAAATGTTAATATTGTTTGTGTATGATAGGTGTTGAAACAGTTACTTTGGAAAGGGAAGGAAGAGATAGAGTGGTGATTAAAGGAGAAGATGTTGATGCAGCAAGGGTGACTCAATGTTTGAGGGAGAAAGTTACAGGGTATGCTAGACTTGTTAGTGTGGCCAAGGATGAATCATGAATGAATAGCTTTAATTCAAACTTGATTAATTATGGCTTATGGTCATTCCAATCTTCTAATATTCATATGTAGAAAGGTGAATGTAAAGTATTATTAAAAATAGGTGAGTGTTTATTTTTATAATTATCCCAAACAGAAATGTTTCCATCAATTTTTTGTACCATTTCATTTCTAGATATATTTTATTTTATATATATGTAATAAGTAAAGGTGTGTTTCTCCAAATTCACATAAAAATAATATTTTAATTTTTTTAGAAATGCACAATTAACTGATTGTCATTTTCATAGCACTTTGCATAACTAAATATCAAATTTTAAAATGATTTTTTTTTCTTATTATAAAAAAATGAGCTTTTTTTTCTTTTTGCGCGGCAAATGCAATGATATAAGAAGCTCATTACAATAAGTTTTTTTTTTTTTTTTTTTTTTTTTTTTTTTTTTTTTTTTTTTTTTTTTTTTTTTTTTTTTTTTTTTTTTTTTTTTTTTGTGTGTGTGACTAAATTAAAATAAGTTAAAACAGTTATAATCATAATATTTTATTTTCATAACATTTTTCGTGCACTTACAACAAAAATGGTTATATTAATTGGAATGGTGGTTTGACATGATACTTTATTTTTGTTCAATATTTAATAGTTTAGGAAAAATTAGAAGCAAAACTCATTGTGCACATGTCTCCTAAATACAAATATGAACTAAGGGCAGATAGTGTGCTTGGATCAACTTATAACTAAACATTCTTGCAACTTGATGCGAATTGACTTTGATTTTATCAAGCTACAACTTGAAGTGAGGTTATTCTTTTGGTACATGTGGGATTTTCTATCCACACAAAAAATGGAAAGATTAAATAACAGAGGATAGATAGTGTGATGAGAGAGAGAGAGTGAGAGAGAGAGAGTAAAATTAAAATTGTTCATGCTTTTTTTGTTTAATGATGTCATTGAATCAACCACTATTGTGTCCTTCATCACAACAGTAGATTCTATGGAATACAATACCAAAAACACAAGTGCATTTTACACAGTTTCTTCATCCAAATGTTCATGTTGTTTATTTCTTGTAGGAAAGTATCATGATAGATAATAGAAAATATGCCATCTTTATTAGGACTTGTCAAGCCTTAAAAAAGACTTTCTTTGGCATAGAACCCTCTATTTTGTCTTACAAAGGTTCTACATGTTAACTAATTGGTTCCCATTTTTTTTTTTTAACATTGGCTCTCATTTTGTACACGTATCTCAAGTTTTCCATCTAATACAAAAATGGCACAAAAGCTTGCAAACTAGAGATAAAAACATATAAAAAATGAAGAAAATAACTTAATAATTTCTATGAGAATTTTCCTGATCAACTACATATTCATTAGAAATGTCTTCCTGTGGTCTCTTTCCAAAAGCATATCCATCATATTCTCCATCATCCTCAGAGTCCTCGCCATTGTTCCATTTTCTTTTCACAATTTTTGGGAACATTCGAGTTACTTCTTTAGTCTCCAACACTTCTGCTTCTGCGCCATTATTTAGTCTTTCAAACCGAACAGCACTCACCTTTCTGGCATTTCCTGCTAGAATCTGCATCAAAGACAAGGAGAAGCTCTAGATTCAGTTTTGCTACTTTACACAGATTCGCAAAGAGGAAGAAGAAAAAGTTGTTTACAAAGTGATTACCTCAAGTTTGAAAATATGTTTCTTCTCTTTCGGCTCCTGGTGGTCACCATTGGTGTCATTGTCATCATCTTCATCGTCCCTTTCAACTACTATCTTGATGCTCTCACCTGTCCTCGGAATGTATCCAAAGGCTTCACATACAAAGCCAGATACCGTCTCATATTGGTGACCCTGAAATAATAGAAGTAACTACCGTATTACGAGGCCTGTGAATCTTATACATATTTGGAAATATGAGTAGTAAGCATAGTTAATTTCAAGAAAGCCAACTCTTGTTAACAGCATAAATATTTGCAATATATAGCACACAGTTCATATTCCATGGTTTAGTCCAAACTTGTGTAGAAAACAAGGTAGCATAAGAAATGTGTTTGCTTGTGCTGCGTAAGACCAATATGTAAAATGCATGCATTTTAAATAAAAAAAGTGGCAAACCTCTGGCATCTTGATGTTCAAATCTTCAGAGAGTTGATCAATGGACGTGTTAGCATCCACGTCAAACACACCCTCGGCTCGCATTACAATGTAGCCAGTTTTCTTTTGTATTTCCTCCTGTAGAATCGCAACAAAATAATGTAAAAATTTCTTAAATGAAAATTTGGCACGTCGAAGCAGCAAATAGTTGTAGTCACCAAAAACCAAAAGCAAATATACACAACAAAATGTATTTCATTTTATTCTTTTTGAATTTTTTATCAATCAAGATTGCCGCTAGTTCTGAAATAACAGCATATGCTATGTCTATCCCACCTCAAATAAACATAGATTTCATCTCAATAGTCCGACCTATTCTTTCGTTACGGATATCATGTCACAGAACTATGTTAGATACAAACATCATGCAGTCACAGAACCATGGAGATCATGTCCAACCTTTTCTTTCATTATTGATACAACATCATGCAGTCAGGACAAAAAAATTATCACAGAACTATTGTTGAAAAAATAAATGACCGTAAAGAGAATCAGCATATTTTTGGGTTGAAAATAACTAATAAAGATTCAATACATGGTCTACTTTCTAAATTTATGTAAAGATTAAGTAGAGGCATTTAGATTTACCTTTGAATCATTTTCATCAAAGATTTCACCAACAATTTCTTCAACAACATCTTCAAGAGTTACAAGCTGTTAAATGACAAAATATGTAAGACATCTAGACTCATTGATTCAAAAAACAATCATCTAGTCAAAATTGTTAGACCTCATCAGCAGATCACAGAATGGACTTCAGAATAATCAGAAAGATCAGTTACAATCTAATCAACTGTAGCACCCTAATACCTAGATATGTATCCACAATAATTGAAGCTAATATTTGTCGGAAAACTTATGAATATTCTTGAAATTGTTCCTGATGACTGGTATAATTTCAATGTTGATTTCACACTAATTAACCTAAGAAAGAGGTTGAAAGAAACATACACTCATAGTGTTCGTATGTTCTAATTGATATCTTTAATAAGCTTTTTTTGTTTCTATGGTTATAATTAGCACAGTTTCTACATCTTAATCGAATCAGAAATCGAAAGATTCATATATTCATATTTATGTCAAATAAAATTATCTGAATTGGTTGTATTCTGGTATGGCAAGCACATACTCCAATAGTTCCACCATACTCATTTAGAACGACAGCCATGTGAACTTTCCTGATTCGAAATTCTCTAAGAAGATTCCAAACAGACATTGAATCTGCAAAGGCAATAATAAGAATTTATTCATCCAATCTTCTGCACCAAGTTAAATAGATATAAATGTGTTTGCATCCCAAACAAATTTCGCTGTATGGAGAAAATCGTCATATCTTTAAAATTTAGCAGTCAATCATAAAATACAATCTATAGAAATATTTACACAAATAAAGGTGACATTAAGATAAAGTTAAGTTACCAGGTACAAAAAATGCAGGCTTGTGAGCCATATCTCCAACTGTAGTACTTTCAAGAGTATCACCCTTCAAAATCAAACAGATTATAATTCTGCAAACTATGAGATTGGATTAATAGGTAAAGCACTTATAACTCATAGCCAATAATAGGAGTAAAATCTTCCAACCTTTTGAACATAATCCAGCAGATCCATCGCATATGCTATACCCATTATATTATCAACACGTTGCTCAAAAACAGGTACCCTAGGTAGGTAACATGTCATGATACAGTTTAGCAAACTGGGAAAAAAATATCACAGAATTTGAACTGGGAAACCTTTAAATTTAAATACCTTGAGTATTGATGTGTGACCCACAAGTGATGAAAATCAACAAGGCTTGAACTAGCATCAATTGCAACAACGTCAACTAGCGGTGTCATAACCTCTCTGACATGTGTGTCTTTTATCTCCAACACATTTTCAATCATATCCTACAATATATATTCAAGAAATTTGTCAGAAAACAAACAAATGAAAACAGATTGAACACTCAAAAACAATCAAATGACTTTTTTACTTATTGTAAAGAATAACGTTAAACATGTTATTCATAAAAAAGGGCACATTTCCACACGCAAAAATGAAAATGTACTCGTGCTTTTTTTATAAAATTTTGGATCCCATTTTTTAAAAACAATAATGTAGAGACAATTTTTTATATGGAACATATTTATAAAATTTTATGTTCAATAAAGGAGAGAAAGGGATGAACATTTTGAAAACAAATATACAATGATATTAGAATTAAAACCAATATTCATTACCTGCTCTTCCTCTTCTATTGCCCCACTTAACTCTGCACCCCTTAGCATCAGTTTTAGCTCCTCTTCAGTTACATATGGCTCGCTGGTATGATATATAATGGCTTTAGTGTTGAACTTAACAAAAGAAATGAATGAGAATGTCCCAAGATCATTTTTTCAACAAATGGATGCAACTTCCCAGATGAGTATTATCAATATATTCACAATACAATTATGAAACAACAACAACAAAAGCCTTTTTTCACAAGGTGATATGAATCAAAAGACAATAATCAGTAATGAATCGTGTTATTGAGATTATTTAAATCCACGTCTCTATTAATGGTTTAGCATGTATGCTACGAGCTTAACACATGACAGTCGCAAACCATGTTTACTTTTTCAAACCAGGGTTCGAAATATATAAATATTATATATATATGTTGGCTGCCTTATGCCATGTGATTTGACCACTTACAAACCCTAAAACGGTTACTAACCATCTAGCAGCTACCACAATAAAACCCTTATAATCAATAAAGTAACTTCACTTTTTCATACTTTTAGACCATTTAACATCTTTGTCATACTTTTAGACTATAGCAACCTTAGAAAACGCAGAGTTATCATAGTGAATGGGTGAAAAAAAGAAAAACTTCAACTCTGCGATGAAGGGACTAACATTTACATCACAAACAAGAATTAGATTCCACAACACATATTAAGAAGTGAAAACAATAGATAAATATAAAAGAAGAGCAGATTAATCTCCGACTGTCTTTTCGGCACACCTTCTTCCTTTTAAGCCAAGCAATTTCAGCATCCCCATTGAAAGATAAGTAACAATTCTTCCTACGGGATACAATATCAGAGAAAGCCATGCCACAGGTCTGACCTAGAGGCATTAGAATTAATATTCGTCATCAAACAAAGTTGAAGCAGAAATATCAAGGTGTGAATAGTGAAAAACAAATAAAAATGCTTAATCGGCAATTTCTGTTTGCAAATATCAAAAAGCAAAAGGCAATGAATTTATAACTTACCACAAACCGAGCCACCTCTGTGGCATTATGAACCGCAATGCTTTTTGGAGTGATTTCAGTGAGAAGCAAAATGGCAACCTTGTTTTACAAAGAGGAGAGAAATCAGATTTTATGAGAAACAATTCTATTCTATGACATGCATTCAAACTTGCTCACATATATTATTCTTATTCTTACAAGTTACAAGACGTGAGAAGAAACACAAAGTTATGAATTAAGAATAAGAATTTCGGTTTAGTTACCAGATGTAGTTCAATATCAGAGACAACAAATAAATAGAAGCTGAAGCATCCATGACAATTATGAGGATAAATAAATACAACTAATCTGTAAACACTTTGCATCATACAGTGCATACCTTCTATTAAAAATTTAAACAAAACAAACCAGGGGGAACATCATGTGGCTGAAACTAGGAAAAAACTTATTTTCACCTCAAAAGGATGGCATACATGCACCAAGAGAAGGAGGTAAAGAAGGGAGTGGGAAAAAGAAGAATACAGTTATATATGTTGTACTTGTATGTTTTGGATGAGGACAACGAAATAGCCTAGAAACCCAATACTCGGGAAGAGTCAAAGAGACAAATAACAGATCATATCACCTCCCCCCTTTTTCTATCTACTCAAAGATTAGCTCGGGCACCTTTTTGACAAATTGGTGATAAAGCTAGCAAGTAGCAAGCTTTATATGTCAAATTGTTGTTCCCGTCACATCAGGAGTTTGCAAGTTTTACGGCAGCATGTTGAAATACTGAAAGATTCAAGGTTCCAAATGAATAACAATCAAGTGGCCTAGTAGTGAATCTGAGTTTTGGATAATCAAATATATGTGTCAATCATTTAAGCATGTTTTGATATCCTAGAAATATTATCCAAACAACAAAATCAAAACATACAGTCATCACTCCTGTTGCTGCACTAACACCAGCTTCACCAAATGTTGCAGTAGCAGCTTCTGTGACTAGAGCAGTAGCCGCGATATTTACCACACTGCATAGATCAAATTTTTTACATGAGAAATTACTATAATAAAGTTGAATAAAATGACATTTTTCAATTAAAAGGCCAATTAAAGAAGAATACGTTGTGCCAATAAGTATGGTTGTGAGGAATCGAGTCACATCACTTCGGAGTAGTCTGAAGACGCCGTTTTCGGACTCTTTTTCAGCCAACTCACGAACCTTAAAAATTGTCACAAGAGTAATTTAACATCAAAGTTTTAACTTATAGTCAATCATAGAGAATTGCATAACAAATGTACAGAAATGCATAAATATCAAAAGAACCAAAATAATTTCTCAAAGGAAAAATAACTATAATATAGCAATTGATGCTTCAATAAGTGACATTTAATTTCCAAGCAAACAAATAGGTGAGTTTCTGCAAGCTTAACTGTAAGAGGAACTATTTTAGCAATTAGTGACTCTGCAGTCACACCAATATTAAAATCAAATTATGATATTTTGTTAGATTTCAACTAGCATTCACCTTCAGTGGTGACATGATCAACGTTACTAAAGCAAGACATTGGCACAAACATATGTATATAAGACAAAATATGTCAGATAATGTTCTATTAAATATATTGCTGAACTTACTAACTTAATATGTCCAAAAGATTCCGTTCCCTAATATTGATTTAAAAAGAACAAGTTCCTACTTTTCTAGGCATAACTCTCCTACTTTTATAGAACTTATACACAAAAATAACCACTCACTCATAAAAGAAGTGAATAAGCATGATACCTTCCAAGGCCAAAGTGTGGTAATTGATGTCTCAGCCAAAGAGAAAAAAGCCGAAAGAGCCAAAAGCAAAGCCAACAACAACCCTTGCTCCTTAAATAAACGAAGAATTTGCAACACAGTAGGCCAAGTACTCTTAAGCAAAAGTATACTCTGTCCAATAACACCATATCCAGCATTCACCACACCTTCAATAGCCAAAACTCTTGGACATCCAAACACCAACACTCCACAAACAGTTGCAGCCAAAATGATTCCTCTCTTCACCAAAAATTCATTTATGAACTTCAAATTTGCATTGGAAACAGCATTTTTCTCTCTCAAACAATCACCATCACTACCAACACACTTCACCTTCAACCGAGTTCCACTAAATAACTTAACATTTTCTCCATGACTTGAAAGATTGAAGCTTGTAGACGTGAAAGGACCAACACAGTTGGACACAATAGGAAAAGGGCAATTTGAAACCTTGATTGGCATTCTCTTTGTTCGATTCTCATAAGTAGGATACAACAATTTGGAACCCGAATTGAAAATCCGGTGACCCAAAACCCAAGATTCGAGAGCCATTACTAAGAAACTAAAAGCATAACAACCCAGAAACTCAAAATTGAATTTTGATGCAAGAGAGTTGTAACTTGTAATTTGCTGAGTCCGTAAGGAAATGGTTAAGCGAGGCAATCGAGGAAGGTGAAAAGCAAAGAAAAAATGGTATATTTACAAGAAATGAATTGTATGATATTTAGGTATTTGGAAGTAAAAAGCGCAATTGGGAAATTAGGGTTTGAGAGAGTGAGGGATTTAGTGTGTTTGAGGCGCATAGCAGAGTTGGACTTCGACGGACCACACCATTTGCTTTGGTTGTCAGATGCTCTCTGTCTTTCTGTTCGAGGAAAAAATACATCACTTTCTCACGCATACGTAGATGTTTATATTAAATTATCTTAATTTTTTAATAAATACATGTAATTTTGAAACACAAACTATCCATCAAATTTTAAAAATTTAATTAAACAGAAATAATTTGAGTAAAATAAAGTATAGGATTATCATTTTATTATTTATATTATCGATAACAAATGTTATAGTATTATTTTAAAAATTTCTAATTGAAAATGATTGAAATGAATTTCAAATTAAAAATAATTTTATACCATAACTTATGCAAACATAAATAACTAATTTAATAAAAAAAATTAAAATTTAATTTAATATTTTCCTATAACTTAATAATAATTTAATATATTTTGTCAAAAATATATTTTTTTAGTGTGAAGTATTTTATATATAGTTTTTACATTAAATTTATTAATTATATTTTTAAAATTGTTCTTTAATTAATAAAAGAAATAAGTAGTTAGTATTTTAAATTTTTTTATTTAATTAAGGTATCTTTGTGATAAAATTAATCAATATTTTTTATAATTTAAAGAATATTTTATATAAAATAATAAATTAGTTTTACAAAAGTCTTTTATATAAAGATGAAGATAATAGTTGTTCTTCCATCCATTTTTACGAGTATTGTTGCTTTTTTTTTATAAATATATATTAAAAAAAGTAATAATAAATTTAGTGTGTCTATTTTATATATTAATGTTTTTAAAATAATATTTATAAATTAACATGTGAAGTATTTTATATATAGTTTTTACATTAAATTTATTAATTATATTTTTAAAATTGTTCTTTAATTAATAAAAGAAATAAGTAGTTAGTATTTTAAATTTTTTTATTTAATTAAGGTATCTTTGTGATAAAATTAATCAATATTTTTTATAATTTAAAGAATATTTTATATAAAATAATAAATTAGTTTTACAAAAGTCTTTTATATAAAGATGAAGATAATAGTTGTTCTTCCATCCATTTTTACGAGTATTGTTGCTTTTTTTTTATAAATATATATTAAAAAAAGTAATAATAAATTTAGTGTGTCTATTTTATATATTAATGTTTTTAAAATAATATTTATAAATTAACATGTAAAATTTTACTTTCTATTTTTCAAGACAAATTAATAATTATAGTAACATACATATTTTAATAAATAAATGCACCAGGTAATTTGAAATAATACTTATATTTAAAGAAATTTTTTTCAATGAAATGGTATAAATAAATGCAATAAGAAAATATAAATGATTTATTAGTGTTCAAATAATCTAAATTAACTAACTTTAATTTTTTTAATTAACCACAATTAACTGTGGTTGATAAAAAAAAAAATAAAAAAAAAAAACTTATTATCTTCAACTCTTTGACACCATCAAATCGTTTTATAACTCCAACCAACTTCACTATGTTTAATGCAATTATCAGGAGTATATTTAATCTAAAGAGAACAATTAACATATAATATTTTATAATTGAAACAAAGATATCAACGTGACTCTTTTATTTGTAAATTGTATATGAGATGGTCTATTCTTATAATTACTATTCATAGAAATAATTTTTGAACATAAATTCCAACACCAAACACTATATAAATACATGATTTTGATTTTTTATTAATATTTTTTTTCTTTTTTCAAAGATCGTAACATAGGAAAGACACTAACTCATAATATATTTAATAGTTGGATGTAAATTTTGGTCCAAATAATATATTGTATTGTGAGATGTTTGTCTCGTTGTATGTCTTATTAATAAAAATAATATAAATTACAAAATTTAATATGACTTTAAAAAAAATAAAGTTATTTGATTGGTTTGGAAAATTAAATATATTTAATCATTATTATTAGTTATTCTAAAAAATATATCACTTGACATTTTTTATATTTGATATTTCCTACGTCAAAAATATAAATATTTTGTTTTCAGATTTCCCATCTCACATATCAGTCTCCGCCGTCGCTGCTCCGACAATCCCAATCGGACCCTAGCCGCGCCACCAACTCACGGTTTCCACAAACTCTCTTTCAATATATCTTACTTTATTCTTTTATTTTCTCATCAACGCTGGTTCTGTTAAATTCTCATAACATCTAGCATCTTTTATTTTCTCATGCTTTTTGCTTTGTTCTTTTGCCTTTCGCTTTTATTTTTTCAATTTAAGATTTCTGATATTTGATGGAGTTTGTAACTTCTGCTGTGTCTATTTCTTTGGTTATTTCATAGCCATTTTATTTATGGAAAAAAAATTATGTTTTTCATATGTTTGTTAACGTAAAACACACCTTGAGAAAATTATGAATTTGATTAAATCATGGTTGGTTAAGAACCAAACGAATCGCTCTTCCTCTGTCAGACAAACGAAACGCTTCCGACAAACGAATCACGAATCACTCCTGTGCTCGCTGCGGGCCCGCGGCCGCCTCTGCCTCCGTGGCCGTTCGTCGCTCTCGCCTCTCTGTTCGCCGCAACTCTCCAGATCGCGTTGCTGCTTTGTTCAAAAGGTTCGAATTTCTATTTTGTTATTGCTGATTTTTGTTAGGTAGCGTTGATTTTTGTTAGATTTGATTTATGAAAGCATGAAATTTAAAGCTTATATTGTTAGTGTTGAGTTTGAAGCTTTGATTTAGAGTTTGGAATTTTAATTTGGAGCTTCAATTAGACCTGATTTTTCTTTAGAGTTTTTGTGTTGCACATAAGGTGTTTGATTTTATATCAATATAAAGTTTTTGAGTTTTTTGTCGCACATAAGGTGTTTGATATTATGTCTATATAAAGTGTTTGAGTTTTTTTATTGCATATAAGATGTTTGAGTTTTGTTGCATTTTTGTTTGAGTTTTTGTGTTGCGCATAAGGTGTTTGATTTTATATCAATATAAAGTGTTTGAGTTTTTTGTCGCACATAAGGTGTTTGATTTTATGTCTATATAAAGTATTTGAGTTTTTTTGTTGCATATAAGATGTTTGAGTTTTGTTGCATTTTTGTTTGAGTTTTTTTGTCCATATAAAGTGTTTTAGTTTTTTTGTTGCATATAAGACGTTTGTTTTATGTTTTAGTTTTTTTGAGTTTTTTTGTCCATATAAAGTGTTTGTTTTATGTTTTAGTTTTTTTGTTGCATATAAGATGTTTTAGTTTTTTTATGTTGGCCACCCCAACCTTTTTGGTCAAGCTCCGCCACTGTGAGGAAATGCACTTATATGTTTTGTTATTTTTTTATTGTGGTTTGATTGGAGGGTGTAATGTGTAATTCATGCCTGATTTTTTCTGGTTACACTCGAAATTATCCACTACACATAATTAGCATTTGTGAACTTAGTTACAAACATATGTGAAATCAGTTTATACAAAAAGTTATTTTTTTTGGTTGTGGGTGCGAGGATATTTTAGGGGTGTAACTAGGAAAAATCTTCATGGATGTGTGTATCATATAGTGTTAGAAAACCTTGTCTACATGAGATTGAGGGTGGTAGAATTTGTGTTTGGAATTATAGAGATTTATTAAGACCCTGTTTGGATAAAGAGGTTAAAACTAATTCATTTTCATTTTTGTAGAGAAACAATGGGATCTGAAGCTGCAAAAGCAAACACATAGAGGTGGCATTGATATTTTCTAGTTTCACTCAGAAATCCTATGAAAATGTCAGTGAGGAGAAGTGGTACATTTCTCCTCCAAACTTCTCCTCATTCTCATCTCGTTGCAAGTTCTCGTTTTCGAAGCCTCACCACAGAAACCAAACAAGGAGATTATCCTTCTCCCACTCAAACCCAACTTCCTAAAGACCAAAAACTTACTGATATTGTTGATGAAATCTGCAAGATCACTCGAACTAAACCGCGTTGGGAGAACACCCTTCTTTCACAATACCCATCTTTCAATTTCTCCGATCCCAATTTCTTCCTCCTTTATCTCAATCACCAAAATAACTCTTTCCTCTCCCTTCGTTTCCTTCACTGGCTCTCTTCTCATTGTAGTTTCTCACCGGATCAATCTTCCTGCAATGTTCTCTTTGATGCTCTTGTGGATGCTGAAGCCTGCAAAGCCGCAAAATCATTGCTTGATTACCCTGGTTTCACTCCAAAGCCTGCTTCTTTGGAGTCTTACATTCGATGTCTCATCAATGGTGGAATGGTGGAGGATGCACTTGATGTGTTTGTTACTTTGAAAAAGGTTGGATTTTTACCATCCGTTTCAACTTTTAATGCGTCTCTATTGGCTTGTTTAAAAGTTGGTAGGACTGATTTGGTTTGGACATTGTATGAACGTATGCTTGAATCTGGTATTGTAGCTAGCATTGATGTTGAAACTGTTGGGTATCTTATAAAGGCATTTTGTGCTGAGAACAAAGTTTTTAATGGGTATGAACTTCTTAGACAGGTTCTTGACAAGGGCTTGTGTCCTGATAATACTGTTTTTAATTCACTTATAGCTGGTTTTTGTAAGGAGAGACAATATACTAGAGTTTCTGAAATCCTTCATATTATGATTGCCATGAAATGTAATCCGGACATCTATACTTATCAAGAAGTTATTAATGGACTCTTCAAGAGGAAAAATGCTGAGGGGTTTAGGGTTTTTAATGATCTCAAGGATAGAGGGTATTTTCCAGACAGAGTTATGTACACAACAGTGATCAAAGGTCTTTGTGATATTGGGTTGCTTGGTGAGGCCAGGAAGTTGTGGTTTGAGATGATTCAAAAAGGACTTGTGCCAAATGAATATACTTATAATGTAATGGTATATGGTTATTTTAAGATTGGTGATCTTGTTGAGGCAAGGAAGCTCTATGAGGATATGTGTGGTAGAGGTTATTCAGAAAATGCGGTTAGCTATACCACAATGATTTCGGGTCTGTGCTTGCATGGAAGGACCGATGAAGCTCTGAGTTTGTTTCGTGAAATGTCTGAAAAGGGTGTTGCTTGTGATTTGATCATTTACAACTCTCTAATCAAAGGTCTTTGCCAGAAAGGCAAGCTAGTTAAGGCTACTGATCTGTTAAATGAACTTCTTGTAAAGGGTTTAGAACCATCAGTTTCTTCATTTACTCCTCTCATTAAAAGACTTTGTGAAGTCGGAGACACTGAGGGTGCGATGAGGTTGTTGAAAGATATGCATGATAGGCATTTGGAACCAATTGCTGGTACACATGATTATATTATAATTGGGTTGTGTAAAGAAGGAAATTTTGTACAAGGTATGGAGTGGTTGCTGAACATGTTGAGTTGGAAGCTGAAACCCAAAGAGCAGACCTTTGAGCACCTGATTGACAGTCTATTACAAGAAGATAGGTTAGATGATATTTTGGTTGTTTTAGATTTAATGTTTAGAGAAGGATATAGACTCAAAGAAAGCATAATCCATTCTTTGGTGTGTAAATTTAGCAAAGAGAATTTACATCTTCCGAATTTGTGTTTGGAGGAGCTCGTATAAAGAAAATGACATAACTGATTGTGCTGTTTGTATCTTCCATATACCAATAAAATGACGAATATTTGGAAAAACTTGAAGCTGTTGTGTAGTTATATTGATGTTTCCCATTGTACATCTTGAAATTGTAACATGTCTGCCTTTCTAGATATAAATTTGATTTAAAACTACAGTTGGTATATCATTAATTCCTTTTTTGGAACAGAATACGAAGGTGTGGAGGCTATTGAAATTGGTTTACAAGTTAATTTTTTTCCACATCTTATTGTTTATCAGTTTCTTCATAGCATTTTATCGATGTTGTTTAAATTCTGATTACTGGAACTGGTAGACATGACCCTTTTTAAAAGTTTGTTGTTTCTTTAAAAGAATCTTCAAAACACCCTTTTTAGTTTAGTAGTCACACTTTTTTTCTCTCTCAATTATCCGCGTTTATCCTTATCTTTGCCATACATTCACTCTTCCTTCAACATATTGCCTTCATATTTAGCATGTAATTTTCAAAGAGCAAGAAAGTTATTCCTTAGTAACCATGAGGTAATGGTTTCTAACAATATTAGAGTTTGAGCTTCTTAATCTTTGGCAACATTTTTCAACTTTTCTTGCTTACTTGTAATAAGATACTATTTTGTCCTTCAAATTATTTGTTGCCTATATACTCATTACTGTGACTGCATTTGTATGGCCGTCTCTACATGAATAATAGAGTGATACGAAATATGATAGGAATAATTCAGATTGTTCAGCAAACCATGTATATGGTAGGATTGGTTTTGGTACAAATTAGGTTTGGTTTTATTCCTCTTAGAACCCCTGACTATCAGAGTTTCCTTTGAATGATATTTTTTATGGGAATCACAATTTGTGTGTAGATTCTTTGTTTCATGTAGCATAATGCAAGAGTCATGGTGGAATAGCACTCTGGTGTTAACATATCGGTCAAGAGGTTTTTGGTGAGTCAGTTCTTGTGCATTGATTGGAGTGGATTTTGGTTTTGCGGGTTCCGGTGAAATTGAATTAATTTGTTTAATAGTAAATGGAGGAACAAGTAGCTCTAAAATTCATACAACTAAAAAGGCTTAAGTTGATATATTCAACTTAATAATATCAGTATTTGTCAATTTAATTAAATCTTAAAGATTTGGGATAATTAAATTTGACAAGCAATGTAGATTGGTGGTGTATAATTTTGTGCTTGATTTTGTTGTATTTATACAATGATTAGTTATATTTGTTTATTTGATTGTCAACTTGTAAAGAATATTCAAAAATGATTTCAACTTCTAAAATTCATACAACTAGAAAGGCTTAAGTTGTCATGAGATTGATATACTACTTTTATATGCAAGTTAGTGTTCAATCTTTGGTCAAAAAGATTAAGATAAAAAAATAAAAAAAACGTCCTAGTATGTCTGTCAATTTTGCTTTTAATATGAATATAATTGCACTTGCATAGATGCATTGTAAAAATAATAATGTAGTTACTATTCACATTAAATTAATGCATTGAAAGTAACTAGATTTTCTTTCATTTTATAATTCTTCCCTCTAATAATTTACTTCAGCCTTGGGAAGAAAAGGTGAAACTGGAAATCCAAAACCTTATTATTATATATTACATTTATCTATCAAAAAACCATTAATAAGATACTGGTATCCCCACCCCACCCCCAGATTTTCATCATCATCAAAAAAAATATATTTCAGTGGACTTCAATCATTGATGAACAGATTTCTCAAAACTGGAGTTGGACCTCATGGTATACTCTGCAACAAGCTTAGCAAAAGATGATGACTTATCCTCTAGCAATGTGGTTGGAGAGTCATACTCCTCAATACGCCCTACACCAATACACAACAAGATTAGAAAACGAAATTGAGATCGGACGGTCCAGATTTCAATGCATATTTTAATTTTTATAAAATAATATACTAAAAATACTGAGTTCAAAATTTGGGCTGTTTAATTTCGATTCAACAGTCACCAATGTACTGGTTATGGTATTGCTGATTGCAGGCAATCTAAATTCAAAAACGAAACACCAAAAGAACAAAAGATATCAAATTTTAAACTACGAATAATAGTTTTTGTTACTGACCTTGACTAAGAAGTAGAACCATATCACTGTCAAGAACAGAAGTTATTCGATGTGCGATGGTAATGACGGTAGAGTCGGAGAAATGCTGCTTAAGAGTTTGCTGAATTAAATTATCTGTAGCTGTGTCAACTGATGCAGTGGCTTCATCAAGCACCAAAATCTTGCTCTTCTTAAGAAGAACCCTACCAAGACAAACCAACTGCCTCTGACCCATGCTCCAATTATCACCATTCTCACTAACTATAAAAGCATCAACTTCCACATTAGAAATAAGTTCAAGAGTACAAGCACTATTAATTTGTGTTCAACAAAATTAGAAGCATTGTTGTCAAATAGTGGCTATAGCTATAGCCACTATAGTGTAGCCAAATTTATACAAATAACTATGATTCTGCAATACACTATTTAGCGCAACTATAGTGGCACTGTAGTGTAACAAAATTTAAACAAACTGCTATTTTTCATGATCCATGATTGAAAACATTGATTAGAAGACAAACCTGCAGAATCGAGCTTTCCTTCTTTCTTTCTAACTTCATCTCCCAGTTGACACTTATCCAAGGCCTATTTTAAATTTAGAGAATGTAAATCAGTATTTGAAGAACAATTACATGTCGAACATTTTGAACAGAACACTAAGTGTCATTGTCATTTCATTTTTTCCCAACAAATATAAAACACCAACCCACCTCCCATATTTGTTCATCGGTGTACTCTTCCAGAGGATCGAGATTACTTCTCACAGTCCCCTCAAACATTGTCGGATCCTGGGGAATAATGCTTAGTCTAGACCTCAAATCATGCAACCCAATTGTAGATATGTTGATGCCGTCTATGATAACTTCCCCGGCAGTAGGTTCAACAAGTCGAAATAGTGTTTGTATAAGAGTTGATTTGCCGCTACCTGTTCTACCAACAATGCCAGTTCTCAATCCTCCACGAAATGTGCATGTCAGGCCACGCAACACGAGCGGAAGATGAGGAGCATATCGAACCTTCATCACAGAAAACAAGTCATTACAAATGGTGAAACAGAACACAAACATCTAGTAAAGAAAACTATGCTAACAAGTATGTTATATCCAAATCACAACTTTTCTAACCATTTACGAAAAGAAAACATTAACATGAGTTTCATAAATCAATTGACCACAAAATGAAAGAAAACAAAACCAAAGACATAAACAAAAGGCAACGACAGGAAGAAAAAAGTCCTATACCTGCAAGTTCCGTACATCAACCTCGCCGTATGATGGCCAAGAAGGATCTGGTCTATTTTCTTCTTCTAAAACTAGAGGAGGCTCACTAGGAATGTTTGTATACTGAAGCATCCTTTCTACCGATATAATTTTGTTCTCCAAGTTGCAAAGATTCCATATCACCCAAGCTTGTATCATGTTTAAATTTAGACCATAGGTAACAGCTAGACCAGCAATGCCTTCAAAAATCAGAAAAAATGACACAAAATGGAAACAATTATGCTCAACTCCTTATTTCATAATAAGAAGAGTAAATTTTGATTCATATATGATACCACAGATTCAAATTATGCACCTGGATTTATGATTCCCTGTGGAATAGATATCAAGAATATCAAGGAAAAGGCAAATGTGATGGAAGACAGCATATCTAAGCGGATGCATAACCATTCCATAGCAGCAGCAATATTGAACTTTGGACGAGAATACCCATCGGTCAGTTTCATATTCGTTTCATGAAATCTCGACTGTTGACCAAAGCTTCTAATGGTTGTAGTACCAGAAATTGTTTCTGCAAAGTGTTGAATGATTGGAGCTTTGCACACTCCAACCAAACGTGATAGTTCACGTGCTGATGGTAAGTAAAATCGCTGCAGATTACAAGTTCCAAAGTTGTCAAGCATCGCCATATAATATTATACACTGGAATCAAATTTGCACAAAAAATGGGCCAACTTGTTATCAAAAGCCTAGACATGATTGATGGTTCAAAATAATACCTGATACCAAATGCTGATGGCTATCACGGGTATAAAAACAATGAACACTTGCCATGCAACCTGGGACATCACTACTATGATTCCGAAAAGTTGGATCAAGGAGAAGGCAAATGAACCAATTTGATAAGGAATGTCTGTATCCACTGCACTTTGGTCTGTAGAAGCCTGCAAGATAGCGAAGCAGAAGAAAGAGATAAAAAAACAAGCGATGACAAAGTATTGCATAGTTTTTTAAAACAACTAACAAAATGTAAGGGACGTCTAGAGCAATTTAAGATGCAAAAATCATATCTCTGGAAATCAAATGGGAAACAAATGGAAATAATCAAGGGTATCGATATGACATACTCGGTTAAGGATTCGACCGCTTGGAGTAGAATCAAAAAATGACATCGGAGCACGAAAAATAGACAAGTGCATTTTATTGAAGAGTATAGTAGCTGTCTTATAACCAGCTGTAACAAGTAACAATGCTCTAACAAGAATGCATAAAGCACTTCCAATGGCCAAAGCAACATAGACTTCTATAAGAGTTGTGCCTTCAACAGGTGCTTCCACATCTGCTGAAATGGGAGTAGCCCAAGCCATCCAATAGTTGCTTCCAATTTGAAGAAATTGAAAAAGAATCTGAGCCAGTAATATGAACGGTACAAGAGCTCCTCCATATGCAGTTGTGATATACTTCCAATACACTGAAAAACCAACTTTACCTTTCTCCCTTTCTTCTTCTTGAACAAGTTGGCCTTTCGGTTCACCTTTATCATTTTGCTCATCTTTGATTGTCTCCTTTTCTTTGACATCATGAGCGACACTGACAGAGATGCTTACATCTTGTTCCAATGTATTTATTTCATTAGATTCTTTTCCTCCATCCAATGTTTCAAGTGTAGACAAAGCTTCTCTATGTGCACCAACAAGTTCCATAAAATCAGTCCCAATGTTAAGCAGATCGGCATACTTTCCACTTTGAGTAATTTTTCCATCTTTCATGACCTACACAACAATTGTCAAATAAAAAGGTTATAATAAAATTCCTCCTTTTAAATAAATGATATGACAATAGAATTATGATAAATAAATACTCACCAATATAAGGTCAGCAGTAGGTAAGAACTCCACTTGATGAGTAATATAAACAACTGTTTTTGAACTTAAATAACCCAGCAAGCATTCCTGTCACATAATTAAAACAGACCATTTCACTTATACTAAAATAATAATTATACAAGTGTAATGCAGTTGGAATAGCTACATTTCAAAAGAGTTTGAAAATTATTTGTATTTTGTACAATGTTGTCAATCATAGATTGAAGTAGATAGCAGTTTGTTCAAATTCCACTACGCTGCAATGCTATAGCGCCACTATAGCAAAACAATAAAGATGTATTCAAATTCTTTTATGTTGTAGTGCTATAGTGTTGCTATAGCCACGATTGGACAACATTGATTTTGCAGCATGCAAAAATAAATAAATAGCCTAGTTTATATTGTACATAATAAACAAAAGAATGAAAATGTGTTATTTACCTTGAAAAGGTGAGAGCCTGTATGAGCATCAACAGCACTAAAAGGATCATCAAATAGATACATATCAGCATCTTGGTAAAGAGCGCGTGCAATTTGTATTCTTTGTTTCTGTCCACCACTCAAATTTATTCCACGCTCTCCTATAACTGTTTGATCACCAAATGACAAAATCTCTAGATCCTTCTTTAAGGAACATGCTTCAAGAACCTTCTCATACCTTTCCCTATCCATGTCCTTACCAAACAATATATTATCCTCTATCTTTCCACTTTGAATCCATGGTGATTGAGCAACATAAGCCTTTGTTCCACAAACCTTAAGGATACCTGATATCTTTGGTACTTCTCCTAATACACAAGAAAGTAGAGTAGATTTCCCTGATCCAACAGTACCACAAACAGCAACCTTCATGCCATGAGAAACTCTTACATTTATGTTCTGCAAAGTTGGATTAGTAGAAGATAAATCCCAAGAAAAGTTTCCATCGACCACTTCGATTGCTGTATCGGAACTACCGGGAGGAAGATTCTCTACAACATCGGACTGCAAGTCATTGAGACGAAGGTACGATGCGATCCTATCAAGAGAAACTTTAGTTTGTGCTATCATTGAAATAACATCAGGAAGATTATAAATAGGCTCTTGAAGAATCCTGAATGTTGCAAGTGCTGACAGAATCTTCCCTGATTCAAGAGGAATCCCTATAAGCATGCAAGTGCCAAAAGTAGCCACAGAAACAAATGTAGGTGCACCCCAAAAGACAAATGTAGTCATGGCTGAAGTATAAAGAAATTTCTTCAACCAGTTTTGCTCATTGTTCCTGAGCTCAGTTATTTTAGATAGAAACTTCATTTCCCATCCTTGTAGTTTGAGGATCCTCATGTTCCTTAAAATTTCAGATGTTGTTTTCATTCTGGTATCCTTTGACTCCATCAACTTACTTTGAAACTTCTCTTGCAATGATCCTAATGGAACATTTGCCAACATAACAATGATAGTTGCAGCAAAAGCAGCAACTGAAGCAACACCAAGGTTTTTATACAAAATCAACAAGGCCAATGTAACTTGCAAAACTACTAACCATAAATCATGCATGTACCAACTGAAAACACCAACTCTTTCAGCATCAACAGTCATGAAATTGATTATTTCACCAGAAGTGTGGCCCTGCCTTGATTGACATGAAAGTGTTAAGGCTTTATTATATATCATAGTCACGAGCAGTGCTCGAATTCGAAGTCCGAGTTGCTGCAACCTAAAGAACCAATGTCTTTGTGTAAAACACTCTACAAGCTTTGCAAAGAAGAATGCAGAAACCAAGGCATAGCCTTGATTCTCATATAGCCTTTGTCCATCAAGGTATTGAACGAAAGAATCAATAAGATAAGGACCAACATAAGAAGCAAAAGTGTTTATCAATGCAAGAAAAGCAGTGAAAAGAATTTCTTTCCACCCTGAGATTATTAATGACTTCACCAACTTAAGTGTGGTTACTCTATTGATTGCACCACAATCAGCATCAAGTTTGTCTCTAAAAGTTGGAAAAGCTCCAAACACACTATCTCCACTATCCAACTGAGGAACATCCTCAAGGTCCAAGGTTTTCTTATTGCCAACTGCTATAAGGGGCCCCACCCAAGCGAAGGTAAGAAGGCTCAAAATTCCAGCATTTGAGAAAGGGGTAACAGTGTCACTTCCTTTGGTCTCTTTTAAATCCAAAGCATTAACTTTATCATCACCATTACCAACATGTGAACCACCATTCAAAAGAGGCTCTTGAAGAGTTCTATCACCTTCTTCACTCCTACTTTTCACAAAATATCCCACATAACAGAAGAACAAACTCACACAAACAGATACCACATCAGAAACCATGCATTGAGCAGTTAAAGCAACATGAAATTCATAAAGAACAACAATGTCCACCACAAAGCAATAACATGAAACAAAGAGATAGAAAACACACCAAGCTCTGAAGAAAAATGGAAACCTTCTTCTTTGACATGAACTCAAGAAAAAGAAGAACCCTTTGTGGAAACAAACACAAACAACACACCAAGCAACTGTTTTGACAGCTAAATCAAAAAGGGTAACAACTTTTTCTTCTGGCCAACCACTAGTATACCAGTAGAAGCAATTAAACAGAAACAGAACAAAATTGAAAGAAGAAAAACCAAAAGAACAAAACTTTGTCACTTTAAACAAAGTATTACTATATTTTTTCTCAGACTCATTCACAACACAAGTTGTGATTTTTTTCCAAACACATGAAACCAAAACCCCAACAAGCAACACTAGATGGAGAATACTAGATAACCCATGAAGGAAAATGGGTTTTAGAAGAAAATCAGTAGAAAAGTTCGTGAGTGAAATAGAAGACAAAACAAACAACATAGTAAAACAAAAATGTATTTTTTTTGGCAAAAGCTTATTGGTGAGGTTCAGTGAAGAAAAGGGTTTAACGAGATAGTTTGAAAGATGAAATTTTTGAGGTTTATAAATAAAGGGTGGAAAAGTTGTGTGAGTAATGAAGTATTGAAGTCAAAATTGTAAAGAGGGTCAAAGGAAAAATTGAGGTTCCTTGGGAATAGGGTTAACGTGGTGGCCAAGAATTGAGTATAGTGGACGACGGAATATACTAAGGAAGAAACTACGAAAATAATAAAGAGAAAAAAAAAAAAAAAAAAAAAAAAAAAAAAAAAAATAGGAAAAAAAAAAAAAAAAAAAAAAAAAAAAAAAAAAAAAAAAAAAAAAAGAAGAGACAAAACAACCAAGAGGAAGTTAGAAAGAGACAGAGACTGTGACAGAGAGTTTGTGGTTTTTTCACTGAAATGAAGAGACGAAAACTCAAAATGATTGATGGGGATTAGTGATTTTAATAAATGTGAAATATCATATGGATTTGATCAAATTTGTGTGTAAAAAAATAGTTGTAATTTGATTTTGAATGAATAACAAGAAAGTGAGAAACATGAGTTTGCTTCAATCTAGAGATTCTGTTATTTAAGACAGATGTATATTTTAATTTTCGGTGTTGCTAACAAGGCAATTAATGTCTCCATTAATTACTATACTATTTATCATCTACACACTTTGAAATAATTTTAATATCAATTTAAATAATTTTAATTCCATAAAAATATGGAAAAATAATTATATATTTTCTATTTAATTGATATCAATTAATTTTTTATTCACAAAGATAACCAGAGTTGTAAGTTATAATTTCTGAATCGTGTTGTGAATCGTCGTTTAAATTTTTAAATACTGATCGATGATTTATGAAAATAATCCACCGAAAAATTTATTAAATTTTATATTAAAAAAAAATCAAAAATTCAATTTTTAATGCAATTTTGTTACTTTGATTCTAAATTTTGACCACTAACAAATGTCTAAGAAAATACTTATTAGCATTGACGTTCAATTTTTTCCATCAAATGCTTTTTTTTTTCTTATAAAGTGATACCGGCCCAATGTACATTAATTAATTATAGAGAATTCGCGGCTAAGTATATTAAATGTTGATACAACTATTGTATAAGCGCTATTTACGGGACATTTAAAAAAAATTAATTTGCATTTATAATTAATTTTTGAAAGACTTGCCGTAATAATTTTTTATTTTGACTGACTTTTGAAATACTTGCCGTAATAATTATTAAAATGTTTAATTACTCCATTTCATTTTCAATTACTATCACTATTTATTGATGATGTTTATATTTCAACCTAAGAACAACCTATTTAATCAAAAAATAACAATCTATGGACTAAGGTATGATATTAATAATTCATCAGTCATATACTACTTATAAAAATTCTTCAAAAAAAGTATACTCTTATAAAAAGAAAACTCCTAATTTTGGTCATATATTTTTTCTAATTGAATTTACCTTTAATAATTACTACTCTTAAAAGAAATACACACAAAAGGAATAATTAAATATATTAATTTTTTAACTACTATTTTTACTTATATTTCATTATGAAATAATTACTTTTTTTTTTATCAATTTAAACTTAAATTCACACTATAATTATAAGAAACTTTTTAACGACAAATAATTCAAAATTGAAACTTGGAAATATATAACATGAATATTGGCATAAAAATTTACATAACATATATAAATAATAAAACTAAAACACATGAATTAAAATAAAAACATATATTATAGTTTAAAATTTAATAAAACCTATATATGAAAGAAAATAGAAAAGAAAAGAAAATAAAAAAAAGACAGATACATAAACACATCAATATTCTATCCTTCCACTAGTAACAATAATGACAATTTAGTTAATATATGATTGTATTCTTAAAATGGAGTAAGATTAATGGTTTACTTTAAGAGGAGTCTAAAAGATACAATTTTTTATTATTCTTTTATTCAATATTTTTTGTTGTTGTAAAAGTGTGTTTAACAAGGATAAAACTCTATATTATAGCATATCTATAACTTATAACTAATAAGTTATAGTATAATTCTCGGTTGTTTAGTATTGGTTATTCTCTCAAAAGCTTATAGTATTGATATCCTATTTCTCTAAAAGCATATACAATTTCAATATTTATCAAAATATTAGTACACTAGGTATTTGTTAATCGTTAGTAGGGTGCACATATACGTCTTGATTAACAACATAGCTTTCATCGATATTTTAAAAATGTATTGAAGTGATTAATCTTAGTTGAGTATGATAATATTTCACTTATTATATTAACATCCGTCTAACATAAAATCTATAATCTACTGGTAACATTATTTGTCTATCGAAAAAAAATGTTCCTAATCACCCAACGTAAAAACAGTAACGAAATGCATTATCATGGATTAGTAATCTAGTATGAGTACGTGTCATGTTCTGTTGAATGTGACGTGAAAGTGAAATCGTTTTAGAATTTTGAACATCCTATACAACGTAAACCCGTTGTCTCCTCCAACAATTAAATATGCAACAACACTATCACACACTTGACTTACATGACATTCATAATTTCAGTGTCTGTTCAATTACTAATTAATGTTAACATGAGATCAGACCTACTATGCTAGTAGTCACCTACACAATAACAAATCAATGATTCAATAAATTTTAATAATTCAGTTCAAATTAATTAATTTTTCATTTAAATCTAAATTGATCCAATCAAACTAATCAAATTCTCACACAAAACAAATTATCAAATTCAACTTATATTAATTTAAATGTCAGATTGATTATGTTTTAATCTTAAAATTAGAGTTTTAATTTTAAATTTTTAGTTCATAATCTTTTTTTATTTATTTTTAGTCTCGATTTTGATTTTTTTATTTTAAGAAAAACTGATATTTTAATCTTTATAAAATTAAAATAGAGACTAAAAATAAATAAATAAAATTTAAAAACTAAATCTAAATTGTCATAATTTTATATAAACGAAAAATATATGTATTTAAAAAAAAAAACACCATCACTTTGTTATATTATAAAATAAAAAAATTAACCCCTCACCAATTAAGGATTATGTACTATTAGATTGGATTATAATCCAATAGCCGACACTGAAGTTTGATAACTTGAAATCTAAACTATAAAAATTATATTTTATTGTTGTTTTTTTTCTCTATATTGTAGTATTAGTGTGTAAGTTAGAAGTGTAATTAGAGGGGCTTGCGCAGAAAATTATGCATGAAAATTAATATTGAGGAGTTAACAAGTGTTTTAAAAACAATTGTGAAGAAATTTAAAATTAAATTTTGCACTAAAAACCATAAATATTGACTTTAAAAAATTTAAAAATACAACTTTCAATATATTTTTAATCCAATATTAATTTCTATAATTAATTCTTTAACAAATTTGCTTGGAACATTTATTAATATATGCCTTTAATTCAGCAGAGTCACGTGTGTTTGCGACTTCGAATCTATACACATTATTTTTGTTATTATTATTATTATTATTATTATTATTATTATTATTATTATTATTATTATTATTATTATTATTATTATTATTATTATTATTATTATTATCATCATCATCAAATAATACTCCCCGATAATTATTTTATTTAATAATTTTATACAAACTAAAAAATGATAAATGAAAAAAAAGTAACTGATAATTTTACTAAATTAGTTTTATTAACAATGATATATTACCATTACTATAAGCATAAAATAAAAAACAATAATTTGAAAGTTATGTACATAATAATACTAATTATATTGTATAATTAGAAATTTACATTAAAATTCAAAAATAACATTTTTTGACAGTTTTTCCTATAAATATGAATGGGACAGATTGAGTAATTAAATAAAAGAGGAGTATCTGTTTAAACATTTAATTTTTTATTGAAACTTAATTAAACAATGACCCAATTTACCAACAAATACACTTAGAGCAACTTTACTTAGAAATTGGATTCAAACACAACAACCTTCCTTGTATGTCCCTGTTACCATCTTCTAGAGATAGAATTACGAGAGTTTCATGTCAATGAGACAAATTTATAAGTCAATCAAATGGGGTCGAATTTTTTTATTAATAAATATTATAGAAAATTATTAATATATATGGTATTTAAAAAATAATATAGTCCAATTAATATATTAGTAAATTTGTATAGAGGGAGGGCAGCAACCCACTCCTAAACCATTGGATCTATTCCTATCAATGACCCAACATTTTTTAATTTTTTTTATAAGAATAATTAACCAACAATTGTTTTGGCCTAAGTCAAGCTTAACACAATGTCTCTATATTTACAGCCCAAACAATACAAAAAGTCACTGTGTATCATTTAAAATTACAATTTTTGCCTTTATAGTTTGAGATATGTGAGATTTTAGTCCTATTTTTTTCAAGAGATTTTAGTCTCTATGGATTTGTATAAAACCAAAAGTTTAAAATTCAAAATTTTGATTAAATTTTAAGAATTTGTAGATTGTGAGATTAGGGTTTCAAGAGAAGAAAAATTTATATTTTAAACAAATTTAAATATTTTAATAGATAAATTTTACTGAAATAAAAAACATTTAAAACAATCAATCATTTCAAATTAATATTTTTTTTAATAGATTATGAGAATTTGATAATTTTAAATTAATAAAAATGGATAGAGAGCTTAACTCAAATTAGAGGAAATGTATGTGGTAATATTTTTTACGATGCATAATGACTTTTTATAATTTCTTCATTAAAATAAATTAAATATGCTTTTAACATCGACTAAGAGATTAAGTTGAATGTTAACAATACATTTTATATCAAAATTACTAAAATTAAGAGTTTAAGTTAATTCATTTTGTGTATGTTAAATCGAATTGAAAACTCACACAAAATTACCTCACATTAAAATAATATTAAAAATAATATATACAATTACAACATATACACCTAATTATATAATACAATAATTGTGTCAATAATTTAAAATTTCAACTCAATTATAAAAAAAATTGACATGAACAAAATTAAACTAATAAAAAAGAAAAAGAACCGAATATGAAACTAAGATGAAAAAATATCATAAAATATATTAAAAATTCATTACTTATACCTAAGTTTACTGCTAATCCAATCATAAAAATTATATTTCATTTTTGAATTTACTAAAATTTGAGTTAACTAAAAATTAATACATAAATTCGTGAAATTATACGATTCTATAAAATAACTTGCAATTTTAATTAACAACTTTGCTTTTATTACACCATTTTCTATGCAATCTATTTGGAGATGCTCTAATACTCAGTCCTTGTGTACTATTGATGAATACCACAAAAAAAACTTTAAGTATATGTCTTTATCCAAAAAAAATTTCTCCTAGTAGGAGCCTCTCAAATCAAAATTCCAAAATCATGATCAAATATCTCAGTCAATAATTCATGGAGGAACTTTGCTATTGGATCTATTTTAATACCACTTTCTCATTGGACTTGCCACTTATTTAGCTATGTGCTTTTGTGGTCCAAAGCAAACTCCAAAATCATGCAATTTGAAACATATTTTATTCCCTCGTCCTAAATTATAAATACCTATTAGAAAAAATAATTGTCCTTAATCATAAGTTTTTTTTTCAATTTACTAAATATATTTATTATTATTTTACTAAACATACTTTTTATTAATTATACTACTTTCACTTAAAAGATCAAAAGACAAAATGAATATATTTATATATAGAAACATTTTAGCAATGTCTAGAAGAAAAAGATAAATTATTTTAACAAACTATCTATTTTAACTATTAATGAATTTTTTACCATAATCAATATAAAAATATAATAATGATTTGGAAGTTGTGGATATAGTAATCATTGATAGGAAAAAATAATTAAAGTTGTATTAAAAATTGTTAATAACAATTATTTTGAGATATTTTTATTTTTTACTAAAATAAAACTTATTGTGAAATGGAGAGAGTAATTCAAATGGAAGATTGAATTGTTGTTCATAATTGTAAAAGATCATAAAAATTGAGGTAGCACAAATAGAACCTGATTTGTCTTTTTAATATATATAAGAAATTCAAAGTTATGTTTGTTGAAGTATTACAAAAGATTATTAATTGTCTTCTAGTTAGTACATGGAAATTAGTACGAGGAAATAATCTCAATCTCTTCTTTATTGTTTTTAATGAAAACATGGTACTTTAAGGAAACTAACAAAACAATTTAGGGGGAATTACGTGAGACAGCTAATTACTATCCCAATAACAATTCAAGGAAAAAAAAAACTGTTGGAGGGATGCTGTATTTGGATTTATCATGATTTTCATTTTTCACTGGTTTAATTAAAAAAATTGTTTGTTTTGTTTCAATTAGAAAATTAAAAAAAAAAAAAAAAGTCTCTAAACATGACTTATCACACTCCCAATTTCTATATCTCACATCTCTTAACCATTAACTTGTTATTCAAAGATGAGCCTATGTCATAAACGGTTAACCATAAAATCAATAAAAGAAATTCATATTATAAAAAAATAAAATTCAAATATATATCTTTTAGTCTAGGCAAATAATTGAGTGCCTTAGTTTCTTTAGTATTATTCACATTAAATATAAATCCGGTTCAAGAGGATGATAAAATATTTTAAATTGGGTATAAATTATGTTGAACACCTTCTCTTCAAATTTCTCAATGAAAGTAGGGATGAGAATAATTCAGACCGATCGACCGACAGGGATCTACGGCATAGACTACATTAGACTCAGACAACACCATACTTTTTTCTTAAACATATAAGACCAAGACTTCTCAAAAATATATTTAGTCAAAAAGATAAGTCTACATGCCACATAATAAGTTTTTTAGACCTATTAGACCGACTTATTTAGATAAATATAAATAACATTTTTTTACTATATCAATTATTATATTAAATTTTGATATTTTTATTATATATTCAACTTTTAGTAATTTACGCATATTAACCTCATTTAGTTTTTGACATATTTAAATATATTATTATAAAATATAATTTCAGTATAATGTATATAAAGCCATATTATTTAAAATGTCATGTTAAATATCAAAATAAAACTTAATTTCATTGACATATTAACTCGTTAATCTATTTAAAGATATGTTTGATTACTTATTTAAAAATGTTAAAATGAAATAATGTAGATTAACAGACTTCTATCAAGGTTAGATTCAAGCATAAAAAACAAGTCTATGACAGGCCAAACTTAAGCTTTGAATTTTTTGAAAGACCAAACTCATTCCTAGTATAGCCTAATTTAGCCTAGCCTATTTTTTCACCCTAAATGAAAGGAAAGTAAAAAAAAAAATTAAAAAAGTAAATATTACTATTTTATTATCTTAAAAATTGAATTAAATAAATATTATTTAAAATATTCAATCTTCTCCCTTCTTCTCTCCTCCAATTATCTTCAATTAAAGAGACCCTATTGAACTATAATTTACTATGTAATAGAAATCTTGAAAAATTCAACCTTTATTAATAATATTATATTTAAATCAAAACAAATATATGTACAAAAATGAGAATATATATATATATATATATATATATATATATATATATTATTTTTAAATAAAATCATCTCACGTCTTAAACAATGCATATTAGTTAGATAAATGAAAGCCAACAATGACTAAACAATAAAAAAAAAAGTTAGATAAATATTTAAGACTTAAATTTAATTTTATGATACATTCCAAACTCAAGCTTTTTATTTTTTTAAAATTAAAGACAATTCAGCTCAACAACTTAGTCCACTTACAATTCTTCGATTAGGAGTGGGCTTCAATTCTGTATAGCTGGCCCAAGTCATTTTCTAACAAAAAATATATGAGAACTTATTTTTCTCCATTTCTTTTTGAAAACTCATTTGTATTTTTTATTTATAAAAAATTACCCCTATCAAGATTTATACTTCTAGACGAAATTTGTTTGAATATATACTTTTGGACAAGTCAAAATTAAATTTTTTGAAAATAGTTAACTATTTCGTCTCTTTATTCTACTCTCTATCACTAAATTTTCTACTTAATACATTAATCAATCACTTCTATACTATTTTGTAAGAGTACTTTATCATTGACCGACTAGATAATACTACTCCAAGTTCATTCTCATAGTTGTTTTAGAATTTTAGTTATTTTCCTTTTTATTTATATTATCTGTATGTATTCTTCCAGATACATAAAAATTTAACAATATACTCTGAATATATACTTCTAATCTTATAGACTTGAAGAATACTATGTTAAAGGATATAAGGATATGTTAAACAGTAGTGGAGTTGCTTGGGGACTAGCAAGTGCCTAACAATTTTTTTATAAACTAAATTATAATTGTGTTTATTGTGAGATTCGTTTATATATATACAAATCAAATCAATAATTCGTTAGACTTAAAAATTAAATTGAAATTAATTAATTTGATTAGATATATTTTTTTTTTATGTGTTTGTGAGTCCAAACTAAATCAAACAAAATAAAATCAATCTCTATTTAGTTGACTATGATTTCAAGTTATTGATTTATAAGTTATTTCATAATATATCACTAGTGTTATAAAAATGTGTTGTATTTAAGTTGTATTTTTTTTTTTTAATTATTTATATATTGTTTTTTCATTGTAGTTTATGTTCCTATGTCATAAAAAAAAATTACATAATTGTTTTTATAATACAAAAAATCCAGTGTTTAAAAAAAATTAGATTATTAAAATAAGTGTCTTAATTTTTTAAAATGTCAACTTAATTGAACCAAATTAAATCAATATATTCTTCTTTGATTAGATAAGACTTTATACAAGTTATTGTTGTAAGCTCCAGTTATGTTTAATATAAAACCTAAGATTATATTTACTCAATCAAACCACTCACTATTTATATACACGCATCAAGTCCAATAATATTAAAGAAATGTATTGAAAAAAATCTAAATGTCACGTAGATCAAATATAAAATTCTACAAATTTTTATAAAAAACGACACATTTTACTTTACAAGTCAAATTTGTAAAAATAAATCAAATATACGCCATTGATTCACATCAAATAATTTTACCAAAAATATTAAAATAAGGATTTCTTAAGTTTGTACAAATATTATTGAACAAATAATATTAATATAGGTGCTACTTATGGTAGCTAATCTGAAATGGAATTTGCAATATTTGTTTGTTAGAGTCGCCGGCCTCATCAAGTGTAATGCAGATGAGATGAAAATGAAATATTGAAACTTTCACTTCATTACAATTATACAAGTTCAGTTTTTGCCGTTTTAAACTATTTTCTCTCAATATCACGACAATGGCATCACGCCAATAACACTACATACCAATTAAATTCTTCTTCATTTTTCACCGTTTACATTTCTTTTATTATTAAAGTTTTTAGTGTATAAATACATAATTTTGAAAATTGTGTCATTTATATTGTATAATTAGACTTTTATATACTCAAAATATTAGTAATAGAATTTTTTTAATTTTTTTTAGGAATAAGGATGATCTCTACTTGTATATTACTACCATAGTAAGAAGCTAAGAGTCATATATTATTCAGAAAAAACCCAAGGAGATTTTAATTTTATTAAAATTTAAAATATGAGTTGCATGCGATCCGATACGATGCAAATACATATATTCACTTTTTTCCAAGAAAAAATATTCAATTGCACAAGAATGATTTACCAGAAACATATTTGAACAAGATAGAATAGAACATATGAACTTTATTTTATATTTAAAATACAAATTAATTAAGAAAAAACAGAACAAGAATACTCTATATGTCATCACATTTTTCTCTTACGTCAAATGAAAGTTTTTATGCAATATTGAATATACTAACAACTAAAGGTGTTTATTATGCAGCTTCTACTCGGATTTGCACCCTTTTGGGGAGCTCCTCTATGCAACATTGTTTTATTCAGATTTGTTTTAAGAAAAATTTGATGTGATGAGTAGATTTTGTCTTATTCTTTTTGAGCTAATTAAATTCATCTTTACATATTTGTGATAAAATTGATAAAGTTATAGTAAATTATCTGAAAAAACTACACACTTTAAAGGTTTAATATGTGATTTTGATAAATTGAATATCAATATAAATATAATGGCGTGATTGACACGTTGATTATAGTTTTTTTTTAAAATATTTTTAATTGTATTATTTTAGAGTTTTCTTCTATTGAATTTCATAAGATCTTTTTTTATGATATCTCTAGAATTTACATGTTTAAAATTTTTCACTTAATCGATTAGTTTCTCTTTTAAATAAAAAATAAATATAGTCTTGACACAATATTTAACACAATATATAAAATCTTCCTATCAAGTCATGAAATGAAGGAAAAAAAAAGAAGATAACTTGTATATTAATCAAACTAAAAAAATGATTATAATAGTAAATATTATGAAACTTACATACTTAAATTAGAACAATAATTAATTTCAATCTAACATAATTACTTGTAACGTATTTGTTTTGTATTGTAGTAATACTTGGACATACGTGAATACAGCATATACCTTTAATTAAAGTATGAAACTATCTTTGGTATAAAAATAACAAGTCGACGATAATTTCTTGCCAAATGTATATAATCTATATCTATATATATAATTCATCTTATAGAGTTATAGGTACCATGCATTTATTCTTTTTTATTCTCTCTCCGAATATACATATATATAGATAGATAGCCTGCAATGAATCACATAACATAAGCTATACATTAATTTTCTCCATGGAGCATCCTAACATATCATTCTTACACTTCATTTTATTTTCAACAAGTTTCATTTTGTTCCTCACACAAATTATTAAAGTTGGAAAAATAATATTATTAAGGGTCACAAAAACAACACATAAAAAATTTCCACCCGGACCATGGAAACTTCCAATCATAGGAAGCATACACCATCTTATAGGGTCTCTACCCCATCATAGTTTAAGACAACTATCCAAAATTTATGGCCCTTTAATGCACCTAAAATTAGGTGAAGTATCAACCATAGTGGTTTCTTCCCCTGAATTTGCCAAAGAAATTTTGAAAACTTATGATTCCAATTTTGCTCAAAGACCACACCAAATTGGTGCGGATATTATGTGTTATGGTTCAAGTGACATAGCTACTGCCCCTTATGGAAGTTATTGGAAACAATTAAGAAAATTATGCTCACAAGAACTTCTTTGTACAAAACGTGTGAGATCATTCCAATCAATTAGAGAACAAGAGGTACATAATTTAATAACATACATTTCTAATAACATTGGATCATGTATTAATCTTAGTGAAAAAGTTGCTTGCATGACAAGTACAATTACATCAAGGTCAGCTTTTGGCAAAATATGCAAGGATCAACAAGAATTTATTTCATTGATTAAGAAACTTGTCACACTTGCTGAAGGTTTTGTTGTTATTGATTTGTTTCCTTCACAAAAATGGTTACATTTGATTAGTGGAATGAAGCCTAAATTGGAGGAGTTGCATAGAAAATTTGATAATATTATTGAAAATATCATCAAAGAGGCTGTGACAAAGAAAGGTAATGATGGAGAAACAATAGAGAGTTTTCTCTCTGTTCTTCTTAGGATTAAAGATCATGATGAGGCACTTGAGTATCCCTTGACTATTGACAACATCAAAGCTGTAATTTTGGTAAGTTAGTGGATTATATATTTTTTGTTTTCCTTTCAAACGTATTATTACGATACAATTTTAAGATTTTATCATATTTCCATGGATATCTGTATAAAATATATATTTATACACAATCAAGTTTGATAATATTGTATGGCTGATAATCTAATTGATAAAATTAATAGTTAATATAGCTGAAAAATACAAAATAATGTATGACTTCTTTGTATAAATTCTATGTGTTTATATATATATATATATATATATATATATATAATTATTACTATACTTTATATATTTTTAATTAATTATGTTGAAAATTAATTTATTTTATTGGAAAAAATATTGTCTATTACTTTTTTTTTTAGATGTTTTTATTTTTTGTTTTATTCAATAGGAGGAAGAACTTAATTAGCATGTAAGGATACAAGGGAGAGAAAATAAAAATAAGTAATAAATCAAAAATATTTTTACTTTCTTTTAATGAAAAAATTTAGGGTGAAGTGATGGTGTACTCTAAAATAGAAAATACTTTAGAACTCAACTCATTGAACACTTAAATTTACATTTATCCGATCCCTTCAAATGATATTTATGATTAATAACATATAAAAAATGCTATAAATTAATGAAAAAACATTAGGATAAGACTTATTAAACTTGTAAAAAAATTATAAACTTATCATATAAAACTTAACTTTTTTAAATAAATTTTTAGTTTCTGTAATTTACATTTATTTTTCTTTTAGTTCCTAAAAAAAATTGTTGCTTTCAATCCTTGGTAAATAGGAATATTCGGTTTTGAGCCTGGTTAATTTTCAATAGGCCTCATTAATTCGGCTGTGGTTTCATCAAATTTTTTTTTTTAGTGTAGTGATTTCACTATTTCACACTGTATAAATGTTAATATTATATGAGAAAATAATAGAAAACAAGTGGTTAATTTAAATTCATATATGGTTATTGATTTTCATTGCTTAGAGGCCTTTTCCTAGATAATTGCTTACAATAAATTTATTTTTGTTTTATTTGCCTCTTAAGCCTTAGATATGCATGCATGGATACATATAACACATACTAAGAAGGTAATTTAATTTTGTAGGATATGTTTGTTGCTGGAAGTGATACAACATCTGCAATCATAGAATGGTCCATTTCAGAAATGCTGAAAAATCCAACAACAATGATCAAAGCTCAAAAAGAAGTAAGAGAACATTTTGGTAACAAAGGTTACATTGATGAAACATCTCTTCAAGAACTAAAATATCTAAAAGCAATCATCAAAGAAACACTAAGATTACACCCTCCTTTTCCTCTTCTTCTCCCAAGAGAATGCAGAGAAACTTGTGAGGTTAAAGGTTACACAATACAAGCTGGAAACAAAGTGATAGTAAATGCATGGGCAATTGGAAGAGACCCTGAGTATTGGAATGAAGCAGAGAGGTTTCTTCCAGAGAGATTTTTGGATTGTAAAATTGATTATAAAGGTTCTAATATTGAATATATACCTTTTGGTGCTGGAAGGAGAATTTGTCCTGGTATTTTGTTTGGTGTATCTAGTATTGAACTGTGTCTTGCAAAGCTTCTTTATCATTATAATTGGGAACTTCCTAGTGGATTAACTGAAGAAAATCTAGAAATGACTGAAGCTTTGAGCTCTTCATCAAGAAGGAAAACTGATTTGATCTTAGTTCCTATTTCTCGATACACTTATGTTGTAAGGGATCTGGATTGACTGCAGTTGGATTTGTTATCATGGTTATTGATTTACTTTATTTAAAAAGATAGAGAAAATGTAAGTGAAGAGAAAGCTATTGTGTGAAGATTGTAAATTGGAGTCACTATGACTAAATAAGTGTGTTTGTATAGAGGACAACTAGTGTGTGAAGGTGAATTTACACCAGCTATTTAGTTAGTTGTACTATTTTACATATATATTCATAATGTACATTTTATTATATATAAAATATATTATGTGTGCATTGTTATTATAAAATGAGAAACTCACTTCTAAGTTCTACTTCATTCTTAAAGCTTTCAAGTGTTAAATGATAAATTGGTTTCTGCAGAATGGATAAATTTATAAGAACGTGTGGGTGGGTAAGCTAAATAAGTTAAGAAACTAAATTCACTTCTAGATAAATAATTAGTGCTGATTGATTGTGCTCTTTGCAGGCCTGTGAATTCTTCTGTCCCTTTAGATGGAATGGAATAAATTTCCAACACAAATGGAATGAGATCTATTAGAGCTAATCAAAGTTTGTTGTTGAAACTGATGCATCAGCTGCAGTTGTAAATTAAGCCATCTATTGAAATGCTAAAAAAAAAAAACTAAGTAATAATTATTAGAATAAGAGCATGACAAGTTTTTGGTAGCAAAAGATCTACTAGCCAAAAAGTGAGACAAAACTGAACTCATTCGATACTATAAACTAGAGATTTTGTAGTGAGTTAAAAAAAAATTACCAATAATTTTACTATAAAATTGTTTCTAAAATAGAAAAATAAAAACAAACATAATACTTCACACTTCAAACTCAATTTTAATAAAAACTATTGTCAAATCAAAATCATCTTTACAAACACTCATCCAAAACAACCATCAATTGCTTTTGAGTGAACCAATTATCATTTCCAATCAAACTTGCTTTTGAGAATAAACTCAATTTTGATTTATATAAACTAAGCATTTTCATTTTATTTCAAATCAATTTGACCTAGTTCGCATCCACTTTTAAAGTGCTCAACCATTTTTCCAGACATTTGGTACTGGAGTTATCAACTTTCAATGCTTTACCTTCATCACTGTGATGAATATCAAGTAAACAAAGATACAATTGTTTTAATATATTCATATATAACTCATGCATTCATGATATATACACTATAGGCATAATGAAACAAACATAATGTAGATAACATTGAATTTTATTACTAAAATAAAGTTCACCTAGATACAAATGTACCATGGCTCCCATATCTGTATTATACAATCTTACATTTGTATATTTCAAAAACAAAGAGCTAACATAAGACTCAGTTAATTGTTCAATAGAACCTAACAAAATGACATGGATAACATTTGTATATATAATGCCATTGCCCGTTTACCGTGGCTAATATCTCAATCCTTTACTGTCTGCCTATGTTTTTTTCTTTTTTGCACGTGATCCCGTGGACCTTAATGTAAGATTCTCGAGATACGATGAATCATCGGAGGAAATAGAAGTAGAGCTAGAGGATTCACTGACAATGAAACGAAATCTTCTTTTAACCATGTCAACTACATTGGCCAAACGGTCTTTTGGCTGGAATGCTGTTGACGAACTTGGAGTCAAATACTCGGTCTTCACGGAAATTCCAGAAACAGACTTCTTTCCATTCATTCCTTGAGATATACACCGATCATCATCATCGTCATCATCAAGGTTTATGATCTCAATATCCTTTTCCAATTTCGACTTTCCACTAGCTGGCACTGGCACAAAAGAGATATGTTTAAGCTTACATAACATAACATTTGCCAACGCGATAATAGTCATAATACTAAATCAAAAGCTTGGAAAATAAGGAATGGTAGATTCTTTAATCCAATGAAAATATTGACAGTAGCCTCATCTTTCAAGGAAAATCCAGCTTCTGGCTCTTTGAGTGATTGACTATACACGATTTCATTGAATTCAGAATTTCAGATAATATATATAGCAGGCCTCCTGCAATCATGTTTACCTACCTGAAACAAAACGAGTTTTCTTACCTGCTTTTGTTCGTTTTTCATTTCTGTTTTCTGGAAAGAAAACTTCGTCAAGGGAAGAAGAAGAAACCACATAAAGGATTATTTGAAGTTTTCGAAGAGAACAAAAATATAAAAGAGAAGAAATCAAAAGAAAACCTTAAAAGTTTAAGGTAAAAATTAGGCTCCACAAGTCTGAATAGAATAGCCACAGCAAAGACTCTCCAAATCAAATTATGATTTGAGCTGAACATATAAAGAAGACAATAAGTGTCCTGTTAGATGCAATTAACAAAGATAAATCAACCCGAGGCTTCTTAGCAAGAGTAAACACTTTAGGATAAAAGGTTCAATAACAAATTCCTAAAATATTTTATGATTTATCCACCGGATTTCATCCCTTAATTTGGCGAAGACACCATTTTGCTAGACCCTTTTAGGGTTGCCTTTCTCCCGCCTGCCAGCTACTTTTCTTGTCCTTACACAGTCTCAAGATGGCCACCACCACCACCCTTGTTTGTTTCGTCTGTTATCTTAGCAGAGTGCTTTTTTGCATCCGAATCACTTGCCCCGTTTCCTCTTTCAACAACACCTATGACAGCCACTTCTTTTCACATTAGAGCAAAAACTGTCCCGTTTTTGCTGATGGCCTTGTTTGTTTTGCTTCTTCACCAAGTGAGAGGATCCACAACGAAAATCATTTAAGAAAATGTGAACAAGCAAAACACAGATAGCTCTGCAAAAGACGTGGCTGCAGAAAATGTTTCAAAAAAGCTATCAGAAGGAACATGTGATTCAGAAGCCAAACAGTGTTGGATCATATCTCTCAAAATAGGAACCCAACAATGAGGAATATAAAGCAATAATATTCTATTATATTCTAGGTAAGATTCACAGGTACAGAGCTATAACTCGTTTCAGAAGAACAAAAAAGAACATAAACATAAAAGGCTGTTATATACTAATATATTTTCCAAGAAAGAAACTCCAAAAGAGTACATATGTCTTCCCTAAGCTTATTTCTGAACAAGAGAATTATCATTATCACACACATTTCTATTGATTAACCTCCCCTAAATAACCCTTCTAATTCCACTATGCCTTCTGGATGCTATTGAATAACCAACTAGCACTAGACCCTGCCATCTTAACAGCTTTCTTCGGCCTTCTTGTGTATACCTTCCAACACTTCTCACCTGCAGAAAATGTTCCAAAAAACTCTCTGAAGGAAGATGTGATGAGAAGCAAAAATGTAGGTTTACAGTCACTCAACTATCCCATATCAAGTGTTTGATTATATTACTACAATAGGAAGCCAACAATGAGTAATATAAAATAGGACATTATACTTATTCTAAGTAAGCATCAATGTTTAAACTATATAAGGCCCGTTTGATGTACAAGATAGGAATAAGTTATCATATAATGTGTCTGATGAACCAGCAAGATATGATAAGTTAATCTAGAACTCTATTCTATCCTATCTCTCTAGTTGTATTTTTTATCCTGAATATGAGTTAGGCTAGAAACCAAAAGGATAAGATAAGATTAGTAATTTATTCAATTACCCTTATAAAATATATTTTAAAATATAAAATTGAAATATAATAAAATATAAAAATATAAATCTAATCAAATATAAATATAAAAATAATTAATAGAATTTGATATTAAATTTAAAAATAAAATATTAATAATTAATTTAAATTTTTTTTATGATTTTATCACAAGGGTAATTTTGTCTTTTTATATAATTTAATAAATTAGTATTCAAAATTATAAAAATATGAAAATTAATTGAAATTTTAAAATAAATATAATTTGTTTACAAGGATATTTTTATTATTTACATAAAATATATATCATATCTTTATTTACATTCTAACAAATAAAATAGAATTTTTTGGTTACTCATGATTTTTTTTTTAAAATCTAAATTGTTTATTTAGAAGTGTCAATGGAAGTTTTAAATATAAAACTATTTCATTACTTATTTAATTTTTTTGTTAATTTAAAATATAATAAATTATTTTTTTTTTTAAATTAATATGTAATTGTTTACAACGGTAATTTTTTTATTTAAATACCATATATATTATATCATTTCACGATGAGATGTGTATTAAATACATGATAAAATAAATTGTTATCATGTTAGATATCATGTGTGTATCAAACACAAGATATGATAAATTGTTATCATGTTAGATATCATGTGTGTATCAAACACAAGATATGATAAATTGTTATCATGTTAGATATCATGTGTGTATCAAACACAAGATATGATAAATTGTTATCATGTTAGATATCATGTGTGTATCAAACACAAGATATGATAAATTGTTATCATGTTAGATATCATGTGTGTATCAAACACAAGATATGATAACGTTTATCCTATCACTATCTTATTCTATCCTTGTCCAGTTTTATATCATATCATGTATGTATCCTATCATGCTCATCAAACGGGCCTAAATGGTTTCAGAAGCGGAAATAGAAAATAGCTACTATATGCTAGAAAATTAATTGAAATTTTAAAATAAATATAATTTGTTTACAAGGATATTTTTATTATTTACATAAAATATATATCATATCTTTATTTACATTCTAACAAATAAAATAGAATTTTTTGGTTACTCATGATTTTTTTTTTAAAATCTAAATTGTTTATTTAGAAGTGTCAATGGAAGTTTTAAATATAAAACTATTTCATTACTTATTTAATTTTTTTGTTAATTTAAAATATAATAAATTATTTTTTTTTTTAAATTAATATGTAATTGTTTACAACGGTAATTTTTTTATTTAAATACCATATATATTATATCATTTCACGATGAGATGTGTATTAAATACATGATAAAATAAATTGTTATCATGTTAGATATCATGTGTGTATCAAACACAAGATATGATAAATTGTTATCATGTTAGATATCATGTGTGTATCAAACACAAGATATGATAACGTTTATCCTATCACTATCTTATTCTATCCTTGTCCAGTTTTATATCATATCATGTATGTATCCTATCATGCTCATCAAACGGGCCTAAATGGTTTCAGAAGCGGAAATAGAAAATAGCTACTATATGCTATTACTTTCCTAGAGATAAACTCCTAAAGAGGACATATTTCTATATGTGGCTTACATCTATTCACACCCTCTAAAATCTAATTAACCTCCCCTACATAACCATTCTCATTCCACTACTACTTCTGGATGCTACTGAATAACTAACTCCCGCTAGACCCTGCCATCTCAACCACTTTCATGATCTCGTGTATACAATTGAACCCTTGTTGGCTTGTTCCACAATTAGTCACAATCTGTCCTCTAGGATAATCTCTCCTAGTCTGTGCTTACTAACACATTAGGGTTCCTGAAGTACAACCCTGTCCTCAAGAATGTAAAAAGGGCTTTGCCTCATGATTTTATCTTCCCAAGTAGCTTCCTCAGCATGTCTGTTCTGCAACTAAGCCAATATCCCTCATACTAATTCATTATGGCGACGTAAAAACCTCCATAGAACCAAGATTTATTTGTTCCATAATTCCTGTCAATTCTACTCCCATTCCCGTAGGAAAATAAGATTCGGCTAACAGATAGCCAATAGCCTGCTTGAGCTGGCCAACACGGAATAAAGATGAACCCAAGAGGAAGGAAGAAGCTTCAAAAGTCAAAATTCAGCTTCCATCTAGAGAGGACCACAATATCCTTGTGCTATGTGAATTATGTTCTTAATTATGTAATACTATCATTACGAATTATGATGCCGCGTTAATGGCATTTTAATATGATCTGGTTCAATCACCAGTTGAACAAGTTGGACCAAGCACTAGTAGCCTCGCCGGTTCAAAGATGTTATAAAACATCGTTCTCAACCACAGTCCTCATCTACATCTTGCTTTAATAATGCAGGAAAACATGGTCCTAGGCCAAGCTACCTAGAAACCTGACCAAATCATTTACCCAATCAATTGTATCTAATTCAATATTCATAAATGCATATCTTTATATGAATAAAAGATGCATGCATAAGCATAATTTCCATACCAGATAATGCACCTTGAGCATCCTTGCTCCCTTTGCTATGCAGCTGAGTACAAGCAATAACTCCAAGAGAGTGGTGAGAATCTTCATTTCTTCGCACCACGCGATCAGCAGAAGGCTCTCCCTCATTATTTACACCAACAGAGACATCTCCACTCGTCAAAAGTTTTGAATCATCCTCCAATTTTGAAACTCTAACATGCAATCCTCTAAACTTGGTGTTCAAAGACTCAAGTAATGTCTCAACCTTCCGCTTCTCATCTGCCAATTTGCTGTTTTCATCCCTCAACTTGCCTATAGTTGTCAAATTCTTGTTCACTTTTTCCTCCAATTCACCATTTTTAATCCCAAGACCAGCCAAAACAATTTTATCACTCTCCAAAACATGAATCTTGCTTCTAAGTTCAACAAGAGCATTACTATCATCTACCCATTTTTCCTTTAACGTCCTCAACTCCAAAATTTCATACTCTAATTCACCATTCTTTTTTCTTATGACATCAAGTGCATCGGTTTCACCAACCAATTTCTCCTTCAATTTCTGAACTTCACATTCCAATTCAGTATTCTTCTTTCTCAATTCTCCAATAGTTTCTCTATCAACTAACCCAGTTACCTTAACTTCCTTCAACAAAGCTTCATAACTTTCTTGAGCTCTTTTCCCTTTTTCACAAAGTTCGTCTCTTTTTCTCAACTCTTCTTCACATTGTAACCTAGTTAGTCTCTCCATTTCAACTTTCTCTAGAAGCTGAAGAATCTCAGTTCGGAGTTTGTTATCCCTACTCACCAAAGCAGCTTCAACTGTGTCATAAACTTCCATTTTAAACGCAGCACGAAGTACATTAACGAGTTCTGGAATCGTTTTTTCTTCGAAGTTAGTGTTATTGTTGGTTAAATGGAAACCCGGTGGTGAACCGGGTTCGGGTTTGGGTTGGAGGGTCATGGTAAGGTGGGAAAGATGAAAACTTTGGAAGAAATAGGTTTAGTGAAAGTTAGTGGGTTTTTGTAAAGATAGAAATGTTGGGAATGTGATGAAATGAGAGTGAGACAAGGAAGATCAAAATGGCGCCCAGAAGAAAGGAAGGGTATCTCAACGACGTCGTATTTCAAACCAGTGGGGACAAAAAGAGAGCATTTAGATGAGTTTGAGTTACTTTTTTAAGATTCAACCGGTTCAACTCGGTTTGCATGAACAAATCAAACCCAACCCAAGGCGATGCATCAAATAATACGAGTTTATCACATTTAATTTAAATTATCACACAAAGACGTCAAAAAAATTAGTTTATTATATGATTTTCTATTTTAATCTTTTTGGTCAAATGATTTTTTTGTTTTAATTTTATTTTTCATAACTTCATCAATTGGTGCGATTCATTCATATGTTTTTCCAATATACGAAAAACAAAAGAAAAAATAAATAAAATATTACCGTGTCTGCGTTTTAAACCCATACGATAATCGCTCCTCTCTTTCAGCGCCTCTCGCCGCTGCATCGTCGTTAGCCCGTCCGTCGCAGTCTCACCGCGTCTGCACGTCCATCGCTGCCGTGTCCAAACCGCGGGTATGTCGCTTCATTCTTTGAGTCTGCCACTTCAATCTGTATCATCCTTTTCCGTTTTGTGTGGTTTCTAGGATTTTAGGCTGTTAGGTTTGGTTTATTTCAATTTTCCTTGAATTAGGGTTTCTTAGTATATCTCGATTTCTAAGTGTATGTGTATCTACGAATGTTTAATTTCTAAGCTAGGTTTATGCATTTGTGTTTATTGAACTTGCTTGAATTCCCTGAGGTTTCAAAGCCTTGCTGCCTATACTATCAACTTTATGCAATTTACGTGTTCACCATTACACACTGATGGAATATTTTTAATTGTTGTGTTCCTTTGACATTTTACTCTAAATAGATTTTTCCATTGGTTAATCCTAGCTACTTTCATACAAATTGGAACGATACAAGCAATTAACGTTTCACTTTGTGTTCAAAATGCAGTGAAGAAGAAGCCGATTCAAATGAGCAAGTATGGCTTGAACCTTAGGCCTGCAAAGCCGAAGAAGCAGCCACCAAGGCCTTCCATTGCCCTTCCATTTGGCTTTGATGAAGATGATGATAATAATGTCGAGAGAGAAATTGCGATCCAGGCTAGCAAGAGTAAGAGTCTCAAAGACGTAAGTTGACGTTATTCTCCTTGTTTGGTGGTCGTTACTTGTTATTAAGAATGTTGAATTTGTTTGTTCAGGTTATGATATAGCGTTCTGTTTGGTTTTTTTTCCTTTTTAAGGTTGAGGAGCAGCAAAAGAAAGCATTGGAAGAAGATCCAACCATATTTGACTATGATGGAGTCTATGACAAAATGAAAGAGAAAATTACTCGTCCATTGATACAAGATCGTGAAGAGAGAAAGGTACGGTTGCAGTTCCTAGCATTCTTTTAAAATTTCAATCAACCATTTTATTATGTTTATTGCTCAGTAGAGACACATAAAGGAGACTCTATGTCAAGTTTTCATCATAATTATGACTCATGTGATTAGTGATGTGAAGGTTCACATTCAAATACTTACATGAATGATCCCAGTAAAATTAATTACATCTTTCTTTTTGTTTTGTCTTGTTCTCTTTTTTGATAAAAATTGTTTTCATTTATTTAAATTTCTTAAAAAACTGCATCATTGTTCTCAAAATCTGTTCTATACATTTTGATTTAAAATTATATTTCGTTAAACTGTCCTCAAAATTTCATAGGTAATCTATGTTCTATACAACAAAAAGCACTTGTGTATATACAAAATGCAACTGACACTGGTATGAGATTGGTATCCATGTGATAACTCAATCAGTAAAGCTAAGAGCTAGATGCTAAATCATTTCAGAGATTGACAAGGGAGAGAAACAAAAAAGAGACAGAAAAAACACATTCCTGCAAGCTGGGTTGGTACATTAATTGAACCTTTTTGGGTTTCAAATAACATACTAGAAAATACCTTGTGTGGCAATGGCCACAAATAGTGCTAATAAGGAAGGGTACCTAATGGCTAATACTCCTTGGACAATACAAGGTGAACAATGACTCAAACTACCAAAAGTGAAACCAATGCTAATGCAAAGAGCAAACCGGAGATATCTTAGCAGTAGCAAAGACCAAAAGAAAATAAATAGTCAATTTTTATTGTTTTTTTGGGTAGGGTTTTGTCATAAAAATATGCTAAATAATTAGGTTAGAGCTGGCACAAAGCCCCCTCCATCAATGTTTCATATTTTAAATTGTGAAATATTAAGATTTATATTTTCACCCCTTCAAGAGTATATATTTTGACATTTTGTAGACTGTTGTTAGTGTTAATCCAGGTCTTGGTGTTTGACGTGGATGAACTTTGTCTCTTAAAGCCTAGGAAGATTTAATAGTCAACACATTGTTAAACTGGTGAAAACAGTCAAGTGTCTATTCCTTTCCAATGGTTTGGTTTAACTTATTTTTGTTTTACTTACTTTCTTGAGGGCTAATGCTGAAATTCATTCATTTTGGGTTATTTGCGAAATGACATTGTTACTCATCAACTTTTAATTTTTTATGCAGCCAAAATATATCCAAAACCTGATTAAGAAAGCAAAAGAGCGAGAACAGTATCGTGAGATTGTATATGAGAAAAAGATTGCCAAAGAGAGAAGCCAAGACGACCATCTCTATGCTGACAAAGACAAATATATCACTGAAGCATATAGAAGAAAGCTTGCCGAACGAGAGAAACAGATGGAACTTGAACGTCTCCGGGAACTTCAAGAGGAAAGAGAGGATGTATGTTCCTGCTTTTTTAATCCATAAACTTTACATTGTTCTCATATCTCTTCTGGTTGTCTACCTGACCAATGATGTATTTTAAAATAGTCTACAGTTTTCCTTTCTCCTCCCTCTTTTTTTTGAATTAATTTGGTGTGCTTGTTTATGTTTTATTTCCTAAACCTCTTTTTTAAAATTACTGACATATTCGTTTTTAATTATTTGCACAGGTTACAAAGAAGAAGGACTTTTTGGTTGATTTTTATACAAACCTTGATAAAAATATTGCTTATGGTGCAAAAGATGCGCAAGCGAGAAAACGTGACCGTCAAGCTGAGAATAGAGTTCCAGAGACACCTGAGGAAACGTGTTCTGATGCATCAAATCAGCACCAGCGTGCTAATACATCAGATGAAGAGCAACGTTCATTGGCTCACGCAAGTTCGTCAGTAGAGCCTTCAGGGAAAAAGATTGGCGACCAGGGTGAAACTTCCGATCTGTCTAACAGAATTGCCAGTCCCTTGGATATGAAGCCAAACCTTGCAATTTCTTCTGATGAAAAGAATTCAGTTGAGCAGCCATCAGCTTCTCAACCGAATCCGGAACATCACAAAAGAAGTCAAGATACCGTGGCTGCAGCCAAAGAACGTTTTCTGGCACGTAAGCGAGCAAAGGAACAGTGAACATTTTCCTGTCTGTGCTCAGAGATGTCTAGTGACACATTGGTCTGTTTAGTCGTTAATACTCATAATGTTATGTCACATTAAATGCTATAGAACTTGTGACTCACATATTGAACTGGTTGAGATTCTCCCTTTGAGCTCTTTACGTTTAGGGATTTTGTATCTATCTTTCTTTTAATCATCATTTTCTCTCTTCTAAATAATTTTTATTAATTAATTTTAATTATTAATTTTACTCTAAAATACACTAAAGTCACTAAAATATCCATCGATAAAGATAGGGAATCCATTTTTCGTTTCTATGGTGGTATATTTTGCCAATTTTATTATGGTATCTAGAAGGGTGCTTTATACACCATTTTTGTATTGATTGGCGATTTCAATCTCGGCCCAGAGAGGAGGGGGAATGAGTGCAAAAAAACATTTTGAACGCAACCTCTTGTCTATTTAAATAAAGAGATTAATGGATATTGATAAGTACACAAATGTAAAACCTTTTCATCATTATGCCGATTTCTATACTTTCAGAGCCGCTGTTCTTATAATGCTTATATAGAAAGGCACGTGCCAAATAAAAATATCCTTAAATTGTGTATTATACAGATAGATATAAATGAATATAAATATAGAATATAAATATGGATATGTAGAAAAGAAAGAATATGAAGATAATTTTTTAAAGCACCTTCACAAATAAATGTCACTAGAAAAATATTCATAATTATGTGATGAAATTAAATGTTGACCTTCATATGAAAAAGTATAACACATTTTTATAAAAAGTCTAGCTTGTTTTTTTCACTAAAAAAAGTCTAGCTGTAGTGTGAAACTTTGCATAATTACACATTTTAAACTATATTTTTTTTACTTTATTCTTCTATACAACTAGCAATAAATCCCTCTTGTGGCGGCGTAAGATTGATACTCTTCTTCAATTTATTAATAATAAATATTTATTTTAATAACAAATATTTATCTTTTAATTTTTATATTTATTTCTTTAAAACATAATTTTTTTTCTTGTTTTTTATACAATAGTTATAAATATATATCTCGTATGTTTTTTACAATTATGTCATTTACATTTTTTTTAAAAATAATTGTTTTTCAATTCTTAACTTCTACGAATTATTTTATTTTTTCAATTTTAAATTTCTAAAATCCACCTCTTTCTTCTTAAAAAAAATAATCGTGTTTAATGAATAAAATTTTCATTTTTATCCTTCATATTAATGCAATGGTTAAATAGAAGAATAATATTGATTTTTTTGGATATATATATATATATATAAAGTAAAGGTAATTTTGCGCGCGCGTTTGCATGATCCTTTGAATTGAATCAAAATTGGAAGAAGCGGAAGAGAGGCGAAAATGGAGGGAAATGGTTGAGATTCTCCCTTTGAGCTCTTTACGTTTAGGGATTTTGTATCTATCTTTCTTTTAATCATCATTTTCTCTCTTCTAAATAATTTTTATTAATTAATTTTAATTATTAATTTTACTCTAAAATACACTAAAGTCACTAAAATATCCATCGATAAAGATAGGGAATCCATTTTTCGTTTCTATGGTGGTATATTTTGCCAATTTTATTATGGTATCTAGAAGGGTGCTTTATACACCATTTTTGTATTGATTGGCGATTTCAATCTCGGCCCAGAGAGGAGGGGGAATGAGTGCAAAAAAACATTTTGAACGCAACCTCTTGTCTATTTAAATAAAGAGATTAATGGATATTGATAAGTACACAAATGTAAAACCTTTTCATCATTATGCCGATTTCTATACTTTCAGAGCCGCTGTTCTTATAATGCTTATATAGAAAGGCACGTGCCAAATAAAAATATCCTTAAATTGTGTATTATACAGATAGATATAAATGAATATAAATATAGAATATAAATATGGATATGTAGAAAAGAAAGAATATGAAGATAATTTTTTAAAGCACCTTCACAAATAAATGTCACTAGAAAAATATTCATAATTATGTGATGAAATTAAATGTTGACCTTCATATGAAAAAGTATAACACATTTTTATAAAAAGTCTAGCTTGTTTTTTTCACTAAAAAAAGTCTAGCTGTAGTGTGAAACTTTGCATAATTACACATTTTAAACTATATTTTTTTTACTTTATTCTTCTATACAACTAGCAATAAATCCCTCTTGTGGCGGCGTAAGATTGATACTCTTCTACAAATTAATAATAATAAATATTTATTTTAATAACAAATATTTATCTTTTAATTTTTATATTTATTTCTTTAAAACATAATTTTTTTTCTTGTTTTTTATACAATAGTTATAAATATATATCTCGTATGTTTTTTACAATTATGTCATTTACATTTTTTTTAAAAATAATTGTTTTTCAATTCTTAACTTCTACGAATTATTTTATTTTTTCAATTTTAAATTTCTAAAATCCACCTCTTTCTTCTTAAAAAAAATAATCGTGTTTAATGAATAAAATTTTCATTTTTATCCTTCATATTAATGCAATGGTTAAATAGAAGAATAATATTGATTTTTTTGGATATATATATATATATATAAAGTAAAGGTAATTTTGCGCGCGCGTTTGCATGATCCTTTGAATTGAATCAAAATTGGAAGAAGCGGAAGAGAGGCGAAAATGGAG